>NC_133944.1:12807500-12957500 GCF_031877795.1 Strix aluco
GGTGAGTATTTTGCATTTCTTTGAATGGGAAGAAATCCTGTCTCTTTGTCATGTTTTTAGAACTCTCAGCATGTGATAGCTGCAGGTTAGGAAACTTTTTAAAGAAAAGTGAAAGTATCTGTTTTGCAAAAAACCCAAATTCATAATGCTGAAATGAATTAGAATTATTCTTAAGTAGTCAATGTTAGGTCAGTAACCCAGTATAAGTGTTTATGTTTTGAGATTGAGATATATTTGTAGATGCTCCTCACACTGTGATATCCTTGATCACACTTGCATCTTTTTCTTTGGCAACTTGTTGGTAAATCCCCATTTCAGAAACAGCAAGCTGTGTTGTAAAAAGATTAGATTATCCATACTTAAGAATGTTTTTGGAAACAAATACAGGCTGTTGGTGTCCCTGAGTGATTTTGTTGTTGAGTGTCTGGCTGAGGTGGGCATGTGGTTACAATCACAGTAAATTTCATATTCAAAAGAAAATGAGCACTGGTTTTAGTTCCCTTGTTCCTTATTTGCTCTGTTGAAACAGATACTGTATTACATAGAGCTATGTAGTACAATGATGTGAATTCATCAAAACATGCATTAAGGGGCAACACCACACAACGATAAGGATATAAATATATTTTACAATTCTCAGCTTCCTATCATAAGAACAGTTCATGAGTGAATGTAAATTTACAGTAGGTGCTTATCAAATGTGAAAATGCTTGCAAATCAGAAACAAACTTTGGGACTATAAACATATTTCAATGATAGTTCATGCAAAGAATATGTTTGATAGTAAGAAATAATGTTCTCTTTTAGTTTCTACATGAAGCAGGTTGACATATTATTGTATATGGAGAATTATAACACTTCTGAGTCAGAACACTGTATGCAACATTTAATCCTCTAATCAGAATGCTTATTATTAGGGAACACATAATGAAATAAAATGCAATTATTTATAAAGCAAGAAAGAGACATCATCCAACATAAAAGGATAATAAACAGAAAATACAGTTAAATCAGTTGATTTCAGTTCTTTGTTCCATACAGAAGTGGTACACAAGCTATCAATCTTCTATAAAAATACTGAAGTATACTAATGTATTGCATTTAAAAAAAGTTATCTGACATCTGAAAGTAAGTTCTGAATGCCACTGTGACTTGTATATGTGTCCTATGTACATGTGAGTTGGAATATTTTACTCCACTAAAGTAGAACCCTATAAAATCTTTTGGGTTTGACTGTAAGATGCACTTGTACAGACAGTAATTGGCCTGTTACAGAGATATTAATTAACATGTTAGAAATGTTTTCTTTATTAATGAGAAATTCACACATACTATTTAAATTAATTTGTATAGTTTAAAATTAATTTATTGTGGCCTTCGATGACCTCAAATCTACTAAGACAAAGCTGGAGTATTGTACTAACTGTTAAACCATTCATTAAACATTTTATGCAAATAGTGTTTGTTTATAAACAAATTAACTGCAAGGATTTTCAAAACAGGTGCTGTGTTGTGAATGCGTACTAAATGATGTGGTACTGAAAGAATTAATTAGACCTTCAGATGTAATTAGTTGCAATAATTTGCGTGATTAGCGGCTTGGTTAAGAAGTAAGACACACACATTGTAATGCATGGAAGAGTCACTGCAGTAGCTTTGTCTTTCATACGGTGAAGATGAGATTTCCTCATGTTTAGGAAATTTTTCAAAAAATTGCTGACATAGCTGGAGTTAATTGCCAAGTATCCTGTAGGGGGTAATGTTTTTTTTTTTTTTTCCCTTGGCTTGTTGTGATGCATATGCATTGGAAGCAATACCATTTGTTTGTACCTCAATGAATTTTTAAAACAGAAGGCTGTTAACCCTAGATCTTCAAGTCTCCAGAGGAAGAACTGATACTTAACATGTTCAGGGTTAAAAGATAGGCTGTGATAAGCCATGTGAAACAGGTCCAGTGTTTCAAGATCAGTCTAAATATTCATGTAATTTTTCCCCTCTTGCAACCATACTCTAATTTTTCTTCTCACATATCTAACAATGCAGTCAACCATTGGCTGTACATGAAGAATGCCTTTGAAACTGACATTAGTCAAAACTGATTAAAAAAAAAAGTTATGATTACTGATACTTAATTTATGATGATCACATTCCTAGTTATGATAAATGTACAATACCTTTGTGGCTTGCAAGAAAGCTTTTTTGCCTTGATAATGTTCAGTGACAGTATTAGAGAGTGGATTTGAAATGAATTAATATGGGGACTTTTTTTGATCGTTGTTTTACCTGCTTGAAGAGGTGGATTGACAGTAGACCACTATAGATTCTCTTTTGTGGTCACTGGTGGAAGTTGCTATTGCTTTGCTATTTTAAAAGAACAGGCTAGAGATTTTGTGCCTTGAGGCATCAAGAATGCACAAATATGAAAGTAATGCGCACTTTGACAGAATTTATTGCTCTGACGATACCCTTTTAATATTGTTAGAAACACACTTGGGGGGCCTGCACATGTATTTTGAAAGAACAGGTATGTTCTCTGTGAATCACTTTGTCAGAAAAAACAAAAGTTTCTAGAAAAATTTAAAGAAACGTGTAGAAGAAAAAGAACCAAGGAAAGTTTAGTAAATAATTGCAATTAGTCAGCACTGTAGAAGATATGGTGTGATGAGAGGCTTCTCAGAATAATACACTTGCTTATGGTGAGTGTTAGAGGCATTCCATAGAAGTGTTCTATCGTTGGTGAATTTGAATTTAAACTTTTTAATGCAGAACCTTATTTAATCAGATTAAACTATAGCAGTTCGTAAGATGAGCTGTGGGGGAACTTTGTTTCATCTCACATGGAAGTGGTCACATTAGACCTTGTATGTTTCATGCATTAATGTAATGCTTCTGAGGCATGAGCTAGAGGAGACCTTGTTTAAAAGCTAAGTCTTGCTGTAGTTACCAAGTTGTTTACATTCTTTTAAGTTTTCGCCATATGATTTCCAAGAATTTTTATGTAGCTGCAAATCTGACAAAGGCAGCAAGACCCAGCAGGAGGTCTCTGGTTAAATGGTGAACAAAATGATACTGTATTTGGATTAGTGACTGGGAAGTATTAGTGGTCACATATCTAAGTGAAAGTAAAACTCATACTTTTTATTGCAAACTCAATGTGGAATACAGTTCATTTTGGGACTGAGGCAGAACATAAGTGCGCTACTTTTTTCTACAACAGAATGGCTATTTGCAGTCTTAGCATTTTAATTTTTTTTTTTTTTTAAACATAGAAGGGAAGTGGAATAAAATAAATATTAAAAATGACAAAAGAAGAACAAAAAGCATCATTAACTGCTGCACAGCTGCTGTGTGTCTGCTGTTGATGGGATTACCCTTAATTACTATGGATGAAGTTTGCTATCGTTGGTTCTTTGGATGCCTTGCAATTGGTTTATTTTTAAAACAGTTCTTTCTATGCATGTTTTAATAGAATATGCAGCTGTTAGTGATTTCTTTCCTTGAAACTTTGTTTTAGTCCTGAAGAGGCTCAAGATCATTTGACAGAGCTAACATAGGGATCCACTTGAATGAATTTATTTTTTTTCCTGTCTGTAGTCTGTTTAATTCAGTTCTTTCATTTTAAGTGTGATGTTCACAAAGTAGTCTTTAAAATGGGATCATCTGTATTGTGTTTGAATTTGAACAAAATTAACATTTGTATGTCATCAGTAGCTGCAATGCATAGCTCAAGGCAATGACGGATAGAAAGTCAAAGAATATGGGAAATTTGACTAAAATGAGTAAGCAGCAGAAGGTTTTAAGGGTGGACATAGCTTACTCATTGATTTATTTGTATTGTTTCTTGAGGCAAAAAAAGCTAATTCCATGGGATGTTTAGAAAATAGATTTTAAATCTGAAAATAAAAGGTGTCAATAAAATTAGGTTTTAGACAATGTAATCTGGAGACTTCCCTGCTTATACTTAGTTCTTTGTAAAGGGGGCACAATACTGAGCAGGTAAATGTAAATGTTCTTTGAGAGAACCTCTTTCCAATTAATCTTCACCGTACTTGTTATGATTTGGGATCAGTTATATATTCATAACACTTTGCTTCATTTTATTCACTGGGACGTGGATTGCGAGATAGAGCCCGAATTATCAGCCTGGCAATTAGCTAGCTGCTGCATGGTTTACCAAACATGTTATTGTTCAGTGCTTCCCTCTGACTTCCTTGGATAGTATTTTTATGCTGGCTTCAGTGAAGTGGTCTGTATTTGCTATGCATTTGTGAGTCACCAACTGTTCATATGTTATCTATGTCTGCATTGTATAATGTTGCTTCAGGAAAATTTTGTAGTTTGCAAGACCTCTGTACTCACATCTTTGTAATGCTTTGGCTGTCATTTTGAGATCTTGCACTCTCATTTGTCTCAGTATTCTGAATGTTCTTGATAGCAGCTTTTATACTTTTGAGTCTACTTGATGGATTGGCATAGGTACATTTTCAATGTTTCAAACACTTCCTTGTAAACATTATTTTCCTCAGTGCATCAGTGCTGGAAATGTGAAACACTTTGCCTGCTAGTCTTTTGCTGGGGTGTTCAATGCTAAAGGACAGTTTTTGCAAGAGAACTTTTAAATGAAAAATCACTTGAAGCAGACATGTGAGACAAAGGACCTGGTACTAGTGAAAGGTATTCCTGGTACTAGTGAAAATCCAGTCCATAGCTTAGTGAAATGAAGGAAGCTTTCTAATTAATTTACCTGCCACAATCATCTTTGAATTCAAAGATTAGTGTTAACTCTGGTTTATAGCACCTTTACTCAATAGCTATTAATATTTTTTTTTTTTTTTCCTTAAGGAACAGAATAAGGAAAGAGAAGTTTGGATGTTTGTCTGGGGATATTTATTTTTGATATAGATATAATTTCTGCTTAGTCCCTTATGTTTTTATATATTCAGCTCCACCAACCGCAAACACCACAAAATAAAGAGTCCTAAAAACCCTAATGGATGTGGTGGTTTGCCAGTGTTGACTGGGAAAAACGGAGAAGTCTACTGTATTTGTGGAGGAGCCAAAGTTATAACACTGCCCCAATGAGTCCTTCCCATTTCCATTTAATATTTAATGCCAAATAAAGACAGCTTAAAATTAAGAGAAGTTGATGCTGAACAAATAAAATTATTTAAAAAAATATCCCCTCAAAACCTTAAATGATCTTCAATGCCAAAAAAATACAAATGACAGGTTGAAGCTCATACATGAAGGATGGTGTCAAGTGTACTATTTTACACTTCTTAGACAAGTGCAGCCTTGGAGTTGGGGAAATTACTTCCTCATTTGTGGTGTCTTAGGTTTTTAGTATTTTTGTAGGCATAAAGAGCTTCTTTCACTTAAGACTCCTCTCCCAGCGTGGTGGATTTTATGCCATGCACTGAACAGCCCCACTGAGTTGTGTGAAAGGCAAGTATAATGATATTCCAAGGAAGTGTATATTATGTCCATTTGTAAAGAGAAGAATCTGAGTCAGAAAGCTGAAGTGACTTGACTAATTTCTTGCATTCAGACTAAGGAAGTTGTATCATTGTCCTACTATGTAGCGGGTGTCAACTTTCATCTAGTCCAAACTTTTTTGCAGGTAGGCACTGGTTCAAAATGGGACAGTTTCATAATCTGAAATGTATGTGATTCTATGAATGTTTCTTCTGTAATTTTTTAAATTCTGCAGACCCCCCACCCCCCAAATTCTGATATTAAAGGTTATCTAGCTCTTTTAATTTGTCTTTTTCTGATTCTCTCATGAAACCTCGAATTTGGGTTTCAGAAGCTTAGTTATTAAGTCTTGATTCCTTTTTCTGCTGGTTGCCAAGATAGACATAATGTTAATATGTGCAACAGTTCTGTATGACCAAGGAATTACGTTTTTTGAAATTCAGGATATTTTTTCTTAAAGCGGGTTTGTGGCATTTCAGCTGACTCTTTGAATATCGATGAACACCTTCCAGATACATTTTCATTCTCTAAAAAATGACTGAACTCCATTATAGGTCATCACTCTTAAGAACAACCCTCACCTGGGCTTCTTTTTGTATCCCTAAATTATTGCCATAAAAAGACTAAAACCTAAACCACGTTTCTTCAAAAGGAAAACAGTATCTCCAGTAGAATTTATATTCTGCATTTGTTTATTGTTGATTATGTCAGAAATACCAGACACACACACACACACACACACTGGGGATTTCAATATTGCAGAGGCAGACATCAACGTAAAACTATCAGACCAATGTGACATTTACCTTTCCTATACAGATAATAACATATACAAACAGATGGCCTTTGTGTGTAACATGGTTTGTAAACTGAGATGATTCACAATCTAATTCTATCTGTTACAGCCCTCAGATTTGTAATTCTGATTACAGCTAAATTACTTTGCAGTGAATTTTTCTGTTTAAATAGTTACTTAGCCATAAGAAGAATCTACTTTACGAAACACTTTCTGTGATACTTCTAACTGGTTTTGATACACCTGTATAGGTGGCAATCCTTGAAATCCATGTCTTGTTCCTGTGAATTGTAGGTTTATTGTGCATTTATCACTCTATTGGAATCTTCCATAAGCATAGGATTTTATGCTCAGAAACCATCTGTAAACAATCCTGTAATTCTTATATACAAGAAAAGCTGCAGTCATATTTTTTCCAATGCTCCTATAAACCTGACTTTAAATGGTGTTCCTTAGCTAACCTGCCTTTCCTTTTGTAAATGTCCCAGATTGCTAACAGCACTAACTTCGCCAAGAGTAGGAGTGTCAGACAGCTGTCAGCAGCATACTACCAGCAGGTGACTGGTATTTTAAATTTATTTTTGTTTTTAGTGAGACTCAGTACTGAAAAGCTTTAAGTGTAGTGGCTACTCAGAGTGTGTATTCCCAAACTCGTGGGAAAAAGAGAATTAAATATACTGTTTTTCAAAACTGAATGATATGATCAGAAGCAACCTGATTAATGTTCTCTTCGTAACTTTTTCGCACAGCTATGCTGCAGTTGTCTTTCAGTAGCTGGTGTTTTGTAGTCACTGAAGAGTTCATTTTACATAAGGCACATTTCTGTTTTTCAGCTTAGAAATGTGGAAGATGTGAAGAACTGAGGCCAACTCATCTTTTATCAAGATGAGTGGAACCTCCCAGACAACCAGGAATGATGGAAAGATTGAGGTATTATCAACTTGTTAGTGAAGAATAGTGCCAGGTACTTATGAACAGAGCAGTATAAATAATTGACTTCAGATTCTTGGCTGAAAAGAGACCCAGAAAATACTTTGGGTGTTTTGCGACTATTTTTAACCACTAATTTGAAATTGCTTAGTTTACTTTCATTCTTTTGCTAACATACCAAATGGAAGGGTTTTCACAATTTCATCTGAAATCAAACTGCATTTGTTTTTTGATCAAAACCAACCTCCCCTGCCCTAAACAAAACAAAACAATTTACAAAGCACATGTCCATCACTCCTAACACTCTCCCTCAAATGTTGCAAAGAATACAGTTTTATTGATAAGTATTAAGTGGAGATGTCTTGGTTAGTGACTGAACTGAATCCTGTGTGCCTATGAGCTGCTGGTTCATGTTCAATGAGCGTTCTGACTCCACAAAAGTTTTCCAGAGTTCAGATGCAGATCTATGCATTATGTTTTAAATTCTTCTGTGATGAATAAGACCATTTAAGTGCAACCCTGTCAGTAGTAAACTGTAAACCCAGTATAAAACAGTAAAAGAAAATTACTCTCAATTAAAGGAAAAAGAGAGGAGTATCATATTCTTCAGGGGAAATTTGGGAGGCAAAATGGAAGCACTCTAATTGGAATTTAGCCAATCTACAATTGAACAGTGTTTATTGTGAAAAATATACCATCAACATTTGAATATTTATGATAGCAATGCTAATGATTAAAAGAACCCTGGAAATATTTAATGAGCCCAAGTCATCATATCCACAGTTTATATCTCACTGCAAGGTTGGCACCGTCAGCTCCAGTAATAACATTGTGTTTGTTAACATACTAAGATATTAGTTCAATGCGAACAAGGTAAAACCAATCTCTGGATATTGAAAAAATAGTGTTTCTGCGACATGAAGATGTCTTTTACGTATCCTCCATGCAAATAAGTCCTGACCACTTCTAACAGAGTATGGAGGAGGCCAAGACTGAAGTATTACAGCTATAAATTTCTTTTTTAATTGATGTGGATGTTTCTGATGTAAATTTTGAGCAAATTTGCTGCATGGAAGTGTATTTAGAAAAACTATTCCCAGACAGAATAATTGCATGTTTTTACTACATGTGCCAAATCAAATTTACATTATGTTTTTGTTTTCAGACTTCTGTATTGCCATAAATGAAATGGTATATTTTAAAAAATGAACATGAATTCAGGTTTGGCATAAACCCTGGTTAATCCCATTGACTTCTGTCAGATTGTGTGAAATTTCTGTAGAGAGAACTGTTCCTACTATATTCATCACATCCTATTTCTCTGTTTAGGTTCTTTATAGTGAAACCACTGTCAAAGTATCTGATACCTTATGTTCTAATAGTATTATGCTCAAAATTAAAGTGTACGTTCCTCCAATAGACATTTTACATGCAAATAATTCTGTATTGCTATAAATGCTTCGTATCTCAGAAATGCAGTGTTTGCTATCATGGAGATCATAATTTCTGTGAGCTGAATTTGCTTCAGATGATAGAGAAATTATAGGCTACAATATGTGATCAAACAGTAATATGGAAAGCTTAAATAGAATGCGCCCTAAGGACAAAGGCTGGTTAAGACTATAGGGGATAGAATAAATGGGAGTTTTAGTAAAGCTATCTCTGATTCCAACAGATAAATTATGCTCTGCCTTTTTTGTATCTCTTTGGGACTGTACTACATAAATTATGACCAAGTATAATTTAGGCTTTCAGCCTATATTTCAGAACATCCATCTTGTACATTTTAAGTACAGAATTACCATTTTGCAGAAGTATGAAATTGAGACAAATTTTTTTCATCTGTGCATTTAACTTCTGCATACTTTATAGCAACTGAAGGGTTAGAGAGGACCTCGTTACTACCCAGAGGGCAATGGTAGCCAGATGATTGCATAACTGTGTTAAGACCTACATAAGCATGAATAAAGTTTGGGGGACAGAAGTGTGTTGAATTGGATATTGTTTCAGAATAGGTGTCTGTGGTAGCTTTAAATAATAAATAAATGCTTTTCTGAATAAAAAATAATCCTTTGTAAATCCAAATACTTTATTTGTTATCAATTACATTTAAAAAGTTATATATGGAATTTCCTTTTGAAGTACAGTTACAGTCAAGTGACCTGAAACTTTGGCATACATGAAGACCACAGATTACAGGCCTTCAATGCACTTGTGAGTTCACAATTTGCACTTGAACGTCAACGTGTGTATATGAATAAAGCAATAGATCTTAAGAGTCCTATTTTCTATCACTCAAGCACTACATTCTCTAGCTTGGATTTCTGTGTAAAATCAGCTCAGAATTGTATACTTCATTTCTCCCATTATAGTATGCAATATTTTAATACTATCTGGAATGCTAAACTTAGGAATTGACCCCAAGGTGCACCCTTATGGGGTATGTACATGTCTTCCACAGGGGATGGAATGTGGGAAAAAGATGAAACTCCTCCTCTGAGGAAGGCAAACTCTCAAGAAATATATATCTTTGACAAAGGAGCACAATTTAAAACTGACCCAAGATAGGTTTAAATAACAGGTCAATATCTTACAATAATATTGTTAGAGTTTTCAGATCTATAATGATGGAAAACCATCCTTTTAAACCTGATATAACTTTTTCTGTATTAAGAATAAGAAATGTGTAGTGCTTTTGCACATGCATGAGGTCCACACCTGCAGTATACAAATGTTTAAAATCATAAGACCTAGTTAGTATGTGTAGCAAGGTGAATTTATTTGGCTTTGTTTTGCATACATTTGATGACCATAGCTTTGGGAATTCAATGCAAGCTTTCATGATGTGTGAAAAATGAATAGAGAAAATGTCTATTGTAGAAGTAGAATGAATAATAGTGTTGAAGAAGAAAATTACCCCCTAAATTACAATAGGCCAATTTTTTCCCTGTTACAGATTTCCTATCCATTAACTTGGTGATGCTCATATGTACATTGCCATTGCAATGTTTACCTTTTTCTGTAATTGATATTCCATTTAAAGCCACTAGCATTCACTAGACTGCTGGCTTCCCCTGCTTTCTGCAGTAAGTAAAGGGAATACTGATACTCAAGCAGTAATGCTAATTGCTTATAAAGATTTTAATGGCAATCACTTTAACTGATGGTAGAGATTAGTCTACTATCACAGACACTATCAAAGGCAGCACCAATAGCTTGTCACCTTACCTTCTGTAAGGAAAAAAAGGTGTTTCTGTTATCTACATAAAATGGTGGAATATTTAAATTTGAAAGGTGTGAGAATGTGGAAGATTCAATTGTAACTTTCAGTGGTTTTTCATTAGAAAAAAGTAAATTGAATAAAACAATAACAGAACAGTGAGATTTCTATACCACTCTCCTCCATTATTTAACTTTTTCCAACATAATCTGGGGTAAAAATGCACCATAAAAATGGAGTAGTTTCCCTGGATCCTTCATTAGAGTTTTTAAAAAGTACAGTCTTTATTCTTTTTCCACTGAAAAGTGAAACAAATTAGAAAAGGAAATAGTATTATTCTAGGATCGCTGTCATATTGCTGCTGCACGATTCCTATTTTCTGCGACAGGACTGAACATGTGTCTTTGAACTGTGCATTATGACTTCAGTAATTACATTTACTTTTGTGACTCTGCCTCCTAAAGTTCTCTTGGTCAAAGACCCAGTTGCTTAAGGATATTACTGTTGACATTACACTATTATCTTAGTTTTTCAAGAGGTAGTCTCTTCCTGCACTAGTAAAGATTTTCCCAAAATAATGTAGCATCTACAGACCTTATAATTAATTTTTGAAAATTATGCTGGGAAGATGATCTTGTGTCAGAGGTCAGACTGTTCTGATGTGTGGTAGAAGAGGATGAAATGAATTGTGTTAAATTTTACAAGCCCCTCTTGTCATTAGTTATACTGTGTATTTTAGTTTTTAGGTCATGAGCTTTTTAAAATCAACATATGAATGCAAAAGGAAGTCTATGAGTTAGCTACCATAGGGTTAAATTTTATTTGAGTCATTACTAAGTGATTTCATGTCCAGAGAGCCTCCAACTCAGGATGTGTAACATTTATCTGCCTAAAATTAAAAGGAAATGAAAGAGATTTATTAGTGCTTGTTTCTTGAGGATGGTTCTCCACATTTGGATTGGTTGAATGATTGAGGATAAAAGGCTTTCATAACGATGTTGCATTGTACAAATGAGCTCTAACCAGAAGTGCTGTCCTAAATGCTGCTGACTTAAGGATAAAAGTACTAAGAAGAGAGGCTAGCCTCTTTGCAGTTAAAGTTATAACCAGAATCCTCTTATAAAATTCTAATTTAACTGGTATAATTTAGGCTGGGGTAATTGTCTAGATGTGAAATATGACTAAGTTTGCACTGAAGTTTAAGGAAAGAAATTTAAAAAATGTTCAAATGAATTTTGAGGTGCAAACAGGCTAGCTGGTCATCAGTGGAACTGTTGGTATGGGCAGTGATGCTGTAGTTGTTGGGTTGAGTGCATTCAGAAAGAGCAGAGTCATTTCTAGAGAGTATGGGGGGGAAAAAGCTATTGAGGTGAAACTAGAGAGAAGTATGTGCATCTTTAACTTGAAAACCTTGTTTTCTTTAGACATTTTAGACATTTGGATGGGTTATAAATCCTTTCTTAAGATGTGAAAGAAATTCAACATTCAAAAAATCAGTAATACCAAAGTATGTTGGGAAAATGAACATCATAAATTTCACACCACTTACATAAATATGGATTATTTTTTCCAAGTAACAAGAAAAGTATGTGCATCATAACATCACAGTTCCAACCTAAAAGACCCTTTAATTTTTTCAATTATATTTGTCCTTTAAAGACTTCCTGATAAGAAACATACTGTATGATATATTGATGTTTACTAAGTATGAGCTGTTATTTTCATATAAATTTATTATGATAACATAATGCTAATAGTGATAATTCTGTAATTTCCTGTGAACCACAGATAAGTGTTATAATTTCTGTTTCTTGAGGTAAAACCCATTTTTTCCAGATTCTACTGTTCTTAGCTGAAGTAGCTGCTTAACTGTAATGCTTAAATTTTCAAACACTAAAATGAAGGTACCAAAAGTAATACAAAAATTGAAGTGATTCAACTGTGTACCATATGCCTTTCATTTTTTTTTTGACAAAAGCATCCCCTACTACAGTCTTCTGCTACAGACCTTACACTCAGTTCCAGATCTGTTAAGGGCTGGAAAAGGTGCTGCTGTAAGGTCTTAATACAGATTGGATTTGGAGGGCAGGCAGTATTCTGAGCAGCACATTGTATTGTACTGTTGGCGGATGACCTGTAAAAGGCTGTTGCATGTAGTGTGTAAATTGGAAAATCCAGGTGCTAGCTAATTTCAGAAGCTGTGAAGGACAGAAAAATGGATTAAGACTTCTCTCTCAATCCCTGTGCTACAGAGGAGTGGAATTAAGGCCAATTTATGATATTGTTTACCATAAATTTCTTGGCTTTACCATTCTTTTACATTTTTCTCTAAGAATGTTCTAATATATTGTCCTTAATAAAGAGAATGTATTCTGACATACACCTAGAGAGTGATTTGAGAGCAATATTTTTTTTTCCTTTGAATTTTCAGTAAACAACTTGGGCATGTATGGGCTATTTGTATTAATTAACATTGATCTGGGTTCCATAGTGAGTATTTTAATGTGTGGATTATTTGGGAGTTTTTGTCTGGTATTCACAATTTGATAATTAATTTGTGTGATTGGTCACCGATCCCATATTTGTTTTCTGACTGAGTGCTTACGGCATTTAAAATATGTGTACCCCTGAATGGCTTCCTGAGAGTATGTTTTTTCTCAGTGTAGGCAATATAAGGAAGATATAAAAGAAAGTAGTCTAAGGAATATTAGGAATTCTTGAAACATTCTGCTCTAATTTTCTTCCAAAACATTCTAATTTTCTCCTAGTGACTAATTTAAATATATGATTATGATTCTACCAGTTACCTCTAAGTAAGTGCAGATGCAAAGATTCAGAGTCAAAGCATGAAAAAGAATAGTTAAGTTGTATCCTGAATGCCGATGTGACCTTTTCTTGATGGTTAAAATGGTGACATCTTTATGGCTGAACACGTTTTTTAAAAATAGAATTATAAACTTAAACTGCAATAATATATAAGTTTTTAAATTACTTTAAAAAGGTAAACTGGACTTATTACATCTTGATTTTGTATTCATAAAATAAGTATAATGTCAGTATTCTAGTATAGATCACAGTACATCGGATAATTTCTGTGTAGCTGGGCTGATCTATAGATGCAGACTCTACACCTCTGAATTTGTATTTTGGAATGAAAGTCCTGCTTAACAACACTGTTTGGTTTCTAAAGCTACTAATCAAAAGGATTTATTTTTGAAAATATCAACAGTCATGCAGCATGTCTTAAGTCCCTTTTTTATTTTTGCAATACTTCAATTAAATCTTTTCCTCATAATTGTTTCAATATTATTGATACTGTCATATATATTTTACCTATGCTTTCTGCCATGTGATGCAGCACAATAACATATCGTGTTCAGCATGGTTTTCTTGTGGGATTTAGTGTTGTTTGGCAGAAAGTAAGCATAGTGTAATTAAAGATCAACATTTTTGCTATAAAGAGGGCAGGTTACTTATTGAGAAAAAGTTATTGTGAAAGTCCTGAAAAGATAATAGTCTGTCATGAGTTGTACCCACATAGAAGTAGAAGGACATTGTAAAGAATACATATGATGTACTCCTACTCACTCCCAAGTGCTGCTCCACTGATGAACAAGATAATTTGAAGTATCGGATCAAAAATGTGATTTCTTGCGACACTGTGAAAGTTTCTGGGGTTGTTTTTTCATCACTTGAAGATATCTGAGAAGCCTATCTGTTAGGCTGCTAATTCATTGGACTAGGATTTTATTGATCTTAAGATGATGAGCCTGATCTGGTCATTGGAGTGGTGTTTGATGGTTTACATGTGTATAGATGTATAGAGAACTTCCTGGCCTTTACTTTAGAGGAACATAGAGAATTTTGGATAATTTATGTAACTCTAAAAGGGATACAGAGTGCATGGCACTGCCTTAGAAAAATTGTCATTACCAGTAGAATGACTTCAGTAAATAGCATGAGCATATTTATGAACTTTTATTTTGCCTGGCTTATGCTAGTGGAACAGGGGAAAGTCTGCCCAGGAAATCACTGATAACAAGAGTTGAATCAGAATTTAAAAAGTATTTAAAAATGTGTCTCCTCTGAAAATGCTCAGGAGCAGTTTGATCTGCTGAGAATCTCAGTAATTTACTCATCTCTCTATGCTTTAAGTAAAGCTGAAGACTTAAGTAGTGATAATATTGTATCGTGTGCCATAGAATTGCTCTAGATCTTTTAAGTGACAGCACTAAAAATGGAAGTGCTAAAATGGGGGAACTCAAATTGGAGCCTAATAAAATATCACCCCGTGTTTGTTCCTTGTATAGAACAATGACCTCTCATAAGCCATTGCTTTCTTACTTTTCTAAGGGTTACTCTGTTGCCTTGATTCCTTCCCTGATTATCTTGAAGCCTGTCAAGTTGGAAAGCTCTCCCCTCCCTTGCTCTTTCTTCCTAATAGACATGAAACAGTCCAGTCAATAATATTTTACTTGTCTTCCCACTGCGTGTCTCTTCCTCTGATCAGTTTAGGCGGGTTTGACTGCAAAAAGTCAGAAGGGAGGTTAAGATCTGAAAGTTCAGCCAAATGTTATCAGCCACAGAGATGTTGCTAAGGGAAAGGCCTTACAGCCCCTAAGACCGGAGCCAATAATAGCTGCACATAACTGATAACATCAACAGCTGTCAAAGATCCAGGCATTTGTGGTTCGTCTGTAAACTCGAACACCTGTATTCAGTCAAGCTTTGATTGTTATCCCCTCTTTTCCTGTCATTTTGATTCGTTCCTTGAAGGTGCTGCCAGGATATTCTAAGCTGCTAGTTGATTTATAAAGTGAAAGAGCCCTTCGAAAGTTTGGCACAGTTTGAAAAATCGACTGAGGCTCTCATTCATAGGGTGACAAGTTACTTTGACATTGATATTGACAGTATTCTTTTAATTAAGTTTTAGACGATGTAAAGACGGGTTCAGATCCTTGAAAGCATGGGTTAAAAGTACGTTAACAGTTTCAACATGTGTCACTTAAAAGAACATTATGTATTTTAAGACGGTTTCTTTTGTGATGAATTAGATCAAAGTGACTAATAAACATTCTCCATGAAAGCTCTTCAGAACACAGTATATACATGTTTGAGATATTTAAAAGATAGAGTTTTGAGGATCAAACTGCAAACTAAGCTAAAATATCTTAAATTGGATGGCTGATACTGGGTCTCACTGTTATAAATTAATATGCAGCACAGAAAAAAGGATATTTTTATTTTTAATGGGAATTTCATGGTAAATTATGCAAGGGTATTTCTCCTTTACTGATCATGTAGGGTATTGTGCAGGAATGGATATACTGCAAACCGATAGAATGTGCAGTTCTGAATGGCTGGACTAAAATTATAGGATCTGATATGTAAATTATTATTATTTTGAATTAATGCCAAGTGCTGCAGTTCTGTTGACTTGCTATGGCCTGTGCCTTGTAGTGAACAATGGCTGCAGTCAAGTGTAATGGAGTTTGGTGTTTCGGTTATGTTCCTGTAGTCTTTCTCTCACGCTCTCTCCCTTTTTTATCTTTACTTTTTTTTTTTTTTTTTTCCCCTTCTTAAACACCAAAAGTTACTTTCTTACTCGTCTTCATTATTCGTAACTTTATTCCAAAGAAGTCATATGTACTTCAGTGACAGACAAGAAAAACAGCATTTTTAAACTATTAATTATACTTCTAGACTATATTGTTTATTCCAGGAAGAATATTTCCACCCAGTGCCAGGTGCCTTTAGAACTGAAACATTTTTTAAAGAGATTGCGGTGATGAAAATGAAACAAATGTTATAAAAGATTTGATGGTAGGGGTGGCAAGGGCTGTTTTCATCTCACGAGTATTATTGTGTTCTGTCTGCAGTTTTATAAGACCAATCTTTTGCAAACTAAGTTTAGGACATATACTGAACTTGTCTGCAAGGCTGAGAATGTAGCTGAGGATCTTCTCTGAGTTAACAATAATCGTAACTATGAAGTTATGCAACTGCAAATTTCAAACTGATTTTTGTCAAGTATTTCTAAACAGAGCAACCTAGTTTTTAGTCAAAGAACTGTTTTGCTGAGATTCATTATTATTCCTTGATTGAAGACTGTTGATGACTATGGGCTCAGAATTTAAGGTCTGCTTTTTGTTCTGGTTAGAAAACAATTTAGTAGTTAAAAATTTCTTACATGCTGAAATTCAATGGTGTGCAAAACCAGTCTTTATATATAGGTGAATGCATCCCCAATTTTCATGAAGGATTCCTACAGTTAGGTGAATATAAGTGCTTAGATTTTTGTGTCAAAGTGTGCAGAAGTAAGCAAGATGGGGAATGGAAAGAGAAGGGTAAAACATCTAGAACTTTCAGTAAACCAAAGCTTGATACTTATCACCACTCTAACCTAGAAAGCAAAACTCAATGAGAGTGACATTAGTGACAGTTGGTGACAGGCTCATCTTTTCTATAGTGTTGAGCAAGCTTGTTCCTGTAGAATTGCTGCACAGTTACTGTTTCCCCTTCTGGCTCCAGAGGAACAGTTTAGAGGCAGGCCCACCTTGCTGATGCCTTTTCTGACTGCAGCAAGGAGTTGGAGTATTGGAGGATTGTGTGAGAAGAATATATTTTTGCTGCTTTCATTCTTTCTTTCCTTTTTTCCCCTAAACTTCCCTTTTCAAGAAAATAAAGTATGTTATGCTTCCTTCAAAGAAGATTGTGGAAAAAGTTCCTGCAACTCGTACTTTAAAAATGTAACTTTATTTCAAGAGAAAATGTATCGGGAAGTTTGAAGATATGCATAAAACTGTACTGCTTTTGGAACACAGAGGCAGTAAAAATAAAGTAAAGGATACGTCCAGTATATTTTAGCAGATGTATCCCATGTGTTTACATTTACCTTTATGTAAAGTGAAAGCCAGAATTGGAAGCTTACACACTCTCACTGACTCCTGTTGTACTGCAGCTGCCTATCAAGTTACCATATGGAAAGTACGCAGCAAGGTAAATTCAGAAATATTAGTCTCAACTACTTATTCATACTATTTTTGTAAAATCCATACTTCATGGTGTTGAGAGGGATCTTAAATGTATACCTTGACTTTCTTGAAATAATTGTCTTTGAATTTATTTGGAAAAGATTTCGTAAAAATGGAGAATGGAGTGGATCAAAGTGTTCTATTGTCATTATTATATAAGCAGTAATTTTTATAGGTTTTGGATGCAGTAACAGCTCAGGCAGTGGTTTATCTTTAAGAGTATGAACTCTGTCTTTAGGGAAGCTTTTCACATTTGGAGTTGGTCCCATCCTGTAGGATTTGGGGACTTTGATATGGGAAAGACAAGAGAAATTTTACATCAGTAGTATACAGCAGTCCTTCTACCTTTGCAGCATGGGAATATGTTCATAATACTTTTAGCTCCTTTCCACAGTGGAATTTGTATGGCATGCCAGTAGCATTTGATATCATCCTCAATTAAAGCCCATATTTCCTTGGGAATGTGCAATTTGTTTCCAAACATAGTGAAACTGGCAACTGTGTGTCTAGTTTTCTGAAATTGTACTAAGATTCCTCGATGTTTCTGTTGGGAAAATTAACGTGGAGAGTTTTCCAGGGTGCCTTTTCCATTCCTTTAGCTATCAACTGATCAGGTGCCAGGCTTGAATCTGTTTACGATTTTAAATATTCTGCTACAGCTCATGCAGGATTGCATGGAGGTTTACTGTTTATTATGGCTTACTAACCCACATTAATAAGTATTTTGAAGCTTGTCATATTCTCACTAGAATTAAAAATGTTTGAAAAATCTTACAGAAAATCCTAGCATTTTATTAATTTCAAAGTCTTTGGAATTATAACCTAAATTTTGACCAACCTTATCCCATACTATTAGTTACATTTAGTTTAAAAGAAAGAAAGAAATGTAAGCTTCCATTCTTTCCTGAAAATAAAACTTCTGAAGAAATCTCAGTACTGGTCATTTCAAAAGAATCAGTAGATTTTTCCACTTGCCCTTCACCACCTCTAGAAATTGAAACAAGTATTTTGAAAATCAATGAAAATATTTGAGAAAGTATCTTTTTAATAAATTTACTTATATCTGCATTTTGGCATGTACTGGGACACTTTTGAGGGACAAAAAGGCAAGGTTGATATGCAGTTGAAACAGTAAAAACAAAAAAAATGAGATTAAGATGAACCAAACCAGGGAGTAGGCACTAGATTAGAGAAACTCCCTGTTTTATTAGATTGTTGTTGATAATACATTAGTTTTGCCTATCTAGGACTATGCTGTGAGGATTAGGTCATATGGGTTTTTTAATACTTATTTTCTCTTAAAAGTACTTTGTGAAATATGGATGTACGGAAATGATGCAAAAATCCTTCCAAATGATTAGACTTTTGTGTTTTATTGCATATAAGTATTCTAATTATCCGGTTGTCTACTGCAGAAATGGTAAAAAAATATCTGAGTCCTCCTCTGAAGGCATTTTTTTCTTTGAATGTAATTTCTCAGGCTCTGAAAGCTCAATCCTCAACCCTTTTACTCACCCAGCACATCTATATTAAGTTCTTGAAAAACAGTTTGTGAGAGAGTGATGAAACTTGCAACAAAACAATCTGTCTTTTGTCTGTTCAGTCTCACTTATATGTAGATATATATATATATGTATGTATATATATATATAGTGAGGAACTGGACAGATGTAATATAGGACCTACATGAGACCCATTTTCATTTAGAACAACAGCAGGAGACAGTGTGGGATGACAGGGCATTTCAAATGACGGCATGTCCTTAACTTAAGGCAGCTAATTTGAGCACTTTTTTTTTTTTTTTTTTTTAAATTTAGAATTGAAATTTTTCAAAGTAAATTGCTTTGGAAGTATGGCAGGTCTCTGGCATGAGGGTAAATTTTCATCATTAATCTTGTATACACTATGCGTATATGCTGTATACACCAGAGACCTAAAATATTACCAGGTCTATTCAGAAATACATTAACTCTTTACTGTGGTACCCTTGAGGTCAAGGTCCCAATCCTACTAGCTCCCTTGTGAGACAATATTCTTACATTTGTACACTGAAGCAACTGAACTTGTGCATAGTCACAGAGATTGTACATTCATTCTTAAAATACGGAATTTTTAATATCCCATTTTCCACATGTGATAACTGAGGGAGGGAGCTAAAGCATTTCAGTGACTGTAAGATGGATTTTTGGTAGGGTGAAGGTTAAATTTCATGGTTTCCTGTCTTCCATTATCTGTTCCTCTAAAATTATAATTTATTTGGAAAGATGTTTTCTGTCTTTCTAGCAATATAACAGCTGAAGTGAAGTATGTCTACATACTATTAACTTCTTATGGGGCACATATAAAATTCTAGGTAAGTGGGAATCATGTGACTGGCAAGGGGATAAAAGTTCTCTACACTATTCTGCTTTAAAATAGAATTATTGTGCCACCTAATTTGTTGTTTTTCCTATTTCTTACAGAGAAAAAGAAAATTGCGTGACAAAGGTTAATATAACAATCTTCTCTTATTACAATGATTTATGTATGCTGAGCATTAACAGCAGAATGTCATCCAGCTCTCCTTTAATTTGCAGACATCTGGATTTTTCTTTGTTGGGATCACAGTGGTAGATGACAAAGCTGTACTCTTGAGAAATAGGAGAGAACACTGTCATTCATAGCTTGTTATACCACAAACACTGAACTCCTAACAGTTATCTCTGGCAAGTCAGTGGACTTCAAAAATAGAGCTCTGTTTTTATCCAAATGATCCTCACTAATGAAATACATGGGGAAGAATATTATATTCATCTTAAAATTATTCTGATCCTATAATATGTCAAATGATTGTAGATAGTGGTTAAAACAACCTAAATGTGAATTCTCCTGCAATTTTAATTTGGAGATGTCAATGCTGCAATTTGCAATGATTATGGTTTAAAGCAGCCAGTTTTGTTTCTTTCTATAATGTAAGGTGTAATTTATGTTTTAGAAATGTTTGAAAAGTGGAGGGCAGGGTAGTTTGATTAAAGTAAAATGCATCTTGACATGTTTGAATCAATTGTAACGAGAATTTTTCATTTTATTGGTGTTTTAACCCAGAATGATCTTGGTGCTGTGCAAAGGTATGGCTTGTAAAAACAATATTTCATTATACTGGATATCATTGCTCCCTGTGTAGATCAGCCACCTCTGACATGAAATGCAGATTTCAGACATTACACTTCAGTGGAAAATGTTCATTTAGCAAAAGGAATATTCTTATCTGAGAGGTAAAATGAGAATTTTGGCTTGCATTAAATAGCTGCAGTATGAATGTTTATGGTAGTCACAAAATGTATCTTAGCATTTTTAGCACCTTCAATCATCACTTATAATTCTTGTAACATCCATGGGTTTGCTTGATTCTCTTCTACCTCATTTATGACATTTGATAAGATAGTATTTTATAAGTTGAAAAGGATCCTGTTCTTGAAGGACCATCTTACTGTCCATATCAATAATCCTAGTAACAGGCAAAGTATGGAGGGAAGAAGTTATGTTTTATGTATACACTAGAATTTTCTTCAAGTTGGGAGAGACATTTTCAGAAAATTCTTGCGGTTGTTCTTGGATGGTGCAGTCTTATTTTGCAGGTTGGTTGGTTGGTGGGGTTCTTTTTTATTTTAAATAGTCTGTGGCTATGTGTTAAATTTTTCTGCTTCACAAACTGTAATAAAGATTTGATACAGAAGAATGTTCAACAACTCCAAAAGCAACCTTTTAAAGTATGACTTAAAGTTGAATCCCTTTATATTTTGTTTATGTGTGAATACAGTTAGCTCTTAGAATGTTTCACCTGGTGTTTAGCATCCATGTAGTTTTGAATTCATCATTCAATTCCTGTAAAATACAGTGGTAATAAGTATACCAAAATCTTTTCAGCAGAACTCTTTCCAGTCTCAAAGACTTTTAACAGAAGGGAAAAAAATAATTTCTAAATTCACAGGATACAGTTTATGACCCTCCTTGACTTGGAAAATGGATGATTGCCAGAGTCTGCACACTTTTTGTGCCTGTTGTCTCTTTACCTTCTGATTAGTTATAGAAAGCTTCTGCCTTTCTGGGATCTGCCTTTGCTTTTTATTTGGAATGTCTTCTCTGTATAAATGCAGTTGTAGAGGACTTTTGACCCCTTTCACTCAAGATTATTGCTGTAAGGTAACAGATACAGATCTAATGTGTAGGTTTTGTGTTGTGGGTGGTTGGTTTGTTTGTTTTAATTCCCCCTCCCTGCCCCTGAGCTGTTGTATTGGCTCAATTATATTCGTTGCTGAATTTTCGTAAAACCATTTTTTTCTCACACCTGAAGAGTTGCTATAGGCTCCTGATATGTAATAAAGAGGGTTTGACTCAGTCTTCTTTCTTACTTACTTACTGAACAATGTTTCTTGGAGTAATATTTCTGGTTTTTTTTCTGGAATCAGTTAACTGGATTAATATGATTGCAGGAAGCTTCTCTGCTCACATTAAAATGTAGCTTGGAAACTCCTGAAGTGAAGACTGACATTCACTTAAAATATAATAATGAAGACCATGAGAGGCAGACAGAAGAGGTTTTTCTTGTAATTGTTTTGCTGTGAGAGAGAAATCTAAACTATTCACATAACAAAGGTAGTTATCAGAAACATATTTTATAGTGTAACTGAAGTGGTAAATTGGGGTGTAAGAAAAGAGCACAGACTGTTCTTCTGTTTGAAATAAAATCATTGTTCCAGGACATACGTTTCGTATGTAGCTAATCTGTGCAGTTGGCTACTGTTTGTTATTTAATACTCAGTGTGTGCTTTATAAGCATACAGTTATATTAATCAAATCAACATTATTTTGCTTCTGTACAAAGCTTACTCTTTTCATCTATAGACTAATTTAATAAAGGAAAAAAAGGCAAATTCACCAGGTTTTGCAAATGAAGACAGATAATTTAGCACCTAAATCATCTTAGGAATATGCAGCATCCAAAAGTCCTGTATTAAATAACTTATTTTGAAAATAAAAAAAAAAAAAAAAAAAGCCACATTGGAGATCTATCCTCTGAAATACAAGATGTGATGAATTTTGGAATGCACACCTGATCAAGCAAAATGCTATGCACTTGTCCTTGGTTTTTTTAAGCTTTTCCCAGGGAAAAGTTACCTGGAAACCTTACCTGTGCTTCCCTGGTAAATGTTCCATGAGTCTTCTGAATACAGTATGGTGGCTGATGCTTAGATAATATTGTTGAAAATCTTTTAGCTATATTAGTGTTGAACAATGCTTGTTTTAATTGTAGGCCATTTCTGTTGTGTGCAGAAAATTTGGGAAACTTTTTGTTCTTATTAGAAAGTGAAGAAGAAAGTATTTCTGACTTTAAGAAAATCAACTATACAAACCTTTGGACTAAATAGAAATAAGAAATTAAAGAGAAAATATGCTTCTGGCTCCATTCAACAGAAGACCTTTTTATGCTCTCAGAAATAAATTTGTGTGACGTTACAACTTTTTTCTTCCTCATTATCAAGTATATAGTTAGCTTGCTGTGCTTATCAATTCACTAAAGGGAAATTCTGCTGACTGACAATAACCACTTTTCAGGAGAAAATAGAAATCTGAACTATCTGTGTTTGGAGTATGTGAAATAAAAAATAGATATTTTTATGAAATAACTCCTGACTTATCTCCTCATTCTTCCTATGACCCTTATTCTCTCTTATCATAGTAAAATAAAGCCCTTGCCAGCCTAACATCATGTTACAGCATTAGTGTGATTCCTTTAGTAATTAATAGAATTTAGGCTCCAGCATAGTCAGTTTTGATTAAGCAAACATTAAATTAATTCAATCTGCAAACACTTAACTCTATTAGAACTATTGAGGGGAGAAAGCATTTGGATGGACGGCAGAACGCATCTTCATCGGATTGCTAGCCACCTCAGAGTAGTTAACAGTCAGATCAATACAGCTCCTAGAGCTATAATAAAATGGCTTCGACAAGCTCATCTGTGGCTGAGAACACAGTATACACATTGATTTCCTGGCCTGATATAACCCATTTACCTATTCAGCTAGTCCGTTAAGGAAGGTGTAAGGCTACAAAGGCCCAAGGGAGCAATGATGCCTGTAAGTAGGTTAGCAAATACTTGGAAATGTCTTAATTTGTTTTACAGTTACTACTTCAGGGAGATACTTTTTTTTTTTTTTTTTTAAAAAAGGAAAAGGTTTGTATGTAATTTCTTATTCTTTTGTAATGGTTTTTAAGTTGGGAAATATATAGTGCTGTGTGCTTAACTTCTGTCTTCATAAAGGTCCTCACTGTTCTACTAACTTGGGGATTTGAACATTTGTGATCCCCAAACCTCTGACTTATCACCCTGCCAGCTTTGAAATGTGCATTGTTATAAAGAATATGCCAAGCCAGAACTTAACCACTATCTGTCATCCTCTACTTTTTCATTCACTTGGCTTGCTTTCTTGAATCTGATAAAGAAAAAGTGATAGAAAGGGAATTTATATATGGGGATACATGAATCAACATTACATTGTTCCAAACAAGTTCTTGCACTACTTTTGGTTATTTATTTATTACAGCTTTCTGAGATCTACATTGCAGAACTAGGAACTGGAAAAGTGATTCTAGTCCAGCTGTGCCATCAGATTCTGCTGAATTCTATTCTGCTTCTGCAAGTGAACCTATGGGTACAGAACAGGAGAGGAGGAGAAGCAACCAGTACTTGGTACTGGCAGATGGTGAATACTGAATTTGAGTGTTCCAGTGAAGGTAGTTTCTTGTGAAAACAGTCTGTTAAGCAGTTTAGAGAACTGTCCAATTCTTACCCGAACTCGACTTTCATATCATGTATTAAGTGACCAGTATAATTTCTAGTAGCATTTCTCACACCTTTTCAAACGTTGTACCTGTAGAATGTGAAAATTAGTAGCAAAGACTGATATTTGGGATATTGTGTCCCAGAATACATGTCTAAGTATGTGAAAAAGCTGTTTTTAAACTAAGTGCAAATGTTTATTCTTTTCATTGCTCTCAAACTCAATTTTTGTTTCTGTTCCGTTAGTGGCTTGTTTTATTCCCTCTGTGATTCTGTACTGAGCAGGTGGATACTCAAACCATTCATGAGGAAAGATATATTGAAAAAGACAGAATGGTAAAGCAGCTGATAGGCAGTTATTAGATTCAGATAAACTGTAATCTTAAGTCATCTTATGAGCATGCTAATTACACAATGACATTACCTACATAGAGTGCCATTGCTTTGTTAACATGTTATGCAAGGTCCTTTATTAACACTGCAAGAAAGGACTTCCTCTCATTAGACGGTTATGCAAAACTATAATTATACTTGCCTGTGAAAAATGGTGAAGTTATGAAAGGCTTGCTTCTTGAGGGCTTTACTTTTTTTTTTTCCTCTTGCAGATTATAATCACTCTTTCTGTGGAGCAAGGTTGACACAGTTTAAAGTAAGAAATTTGTTTCTATCTAAGGTTTAGAATTCAGTAATCTCTTTATCTTTCTGCTAAGGTAACTATTATCTGTTATTGTAGCATTAAAATAAAAAACATTCTGTGTTAACTCAGACAGTGTATGTAATTTTGAAGAGAAATTTGGGTGCTGTCACTGAGGAGAAAATTAGCAGTGAATGACTCAAATTTAAAATTGCTTTTTAATATAAACATAAAATATTTTGGATGTAATAATTACTAGTGGTTTCAACTAATGCATTTTTATAGAAATGCACCTTTTTTTTTTCTTAATACAACTTTTCATTTTCAGGTTTGTAACTGTGATATAACTCCCTTGTGAAAATTCTGCAACATACAAGCAATATTCCCAACCTCTTCAACAGTAATGCCACATTCACCTCTAAAAGCATGTTATAACTGTTTGTAGCCTTACATAGACAAAGGAGGGATTTCAGATCAGTTTTTACCCATAACAGTATGACCACAAATCTTCAGCCATGTCCTTTTAAAGGAGTTGAGTTCTTATTTCTTCCATAAATTGGACATTTGTACTGACCTGGCTGTCCTGGGATACTTTCTGGTGATCAGAATTACTTTTACAGTTCTGCAGGAGTGTGCACGGATTTTATTTCTTTACTTACTTTTTATTTTCCTCATTTTCTTTTGCAAGAAAAAACTCTGAAGCCCTTCTTCAAAGCTTTGTTTTCCAGAGTGGACATACTACAGGAGGATTTAATGCTCTGAATGTGCATTTCAGATGGAAATGGTCACGCTCAGGGAAGGAAATATTTTGTTTCTACTTCAATAATATCTGAGTATTATAGGTTTCTTGTCCACATAAATTTTGCACCTGGTGTGATAATATTCCATGTCCTTAAAATCAAGCTATCTTGAATTTGTACATCTAATTATGGATTAAGGGCTTTAAATTTATGCTACCAAGTTTCAAAATTTGGTTGCAGCATTTTGATTGAACAATGCATGGTTTTTATACTAATGATGTACACCAGAATGACTACTACTTCTACTTTCGTTGTGAGATGACATTTTGGCAATTGGAGTTCAGAGGCAGTGCTCTTAAAAGTTTGCAATATGCTTGTAAGGACAATGAGCTGCACAATGAAGATATTTTTGAGGAAGACAGAGGAGTCCATTGTCTGGTATGGTAATTGAAACAGTTTTGAGCATATCTTTTTATGACATTGGCTTCAGGTTGGTAAGTGACAATGTACTATAAGTCACTCATGAGAGTTGGAGGCATGTGCAAAGATTATGGACAATGTATATATAATTTCAGGGTACAAAACAGGCTTAGTGGACAGTAAGCAGCTGATGCTCCTTTGTGATTATCCTAAAATGTAGAGGAAGCAGAATAAAATATAGCAGAAGAATATATTATATGTTACAGAGAAGGCAATGAAGTGTGAAATGACAGCAAGAGAAGCCAAACGAGAACAGGCAACTGATGTAGAGTTAGTGGTATTGAGGAAATACATCTGGGTTGGAGGCTAGAAGCAGACTAGAAAATGTTACGCCATCCAATGCAAGTGGAAATGAGCATTTCAGGAAGTTTTAGTTTTTAAGAAATAAGAATATTAGAACTGTGAAGTTTGAAAGTATAAATTGGGACTTGCTTTATGAGAGACATTTGGTGGTCATTAACAAAGAACGGACTTGAAATCAAGAGTGTGATTAATACTGAACACTTCAATAATGAAGCAGAAGAGTTGTGGAAGAACTTCTAGGATGGTCTCCTGGCAGCCTGGCTAGTAAGCCCTGAAATAACAGGGGGAAGGTATTACCTTGATAAGCCACTGGTTTAATACTAGAGCTCATGAAGCCTTTAACTTGGGCTCCCATTTCCTTTTACGCTGTCACAATAACCATTTAGTTTACTGGCATAAACCATCAAGGTAGATCATGTTTTTTACAACATATAGATTAATATTCTCAATTGTTGGTGGCAATAGACCACATCTATTTCAAGTGAGTTCAAAGGCTGTCTGAGATAAAATGGAGTATGACATAGAACACTGATACTGTTGTGGCCTCAAGCAAATATAGAAGTTGTACACCAAAACAGTGCATTGCTAAAGGCAACCAGAACAGTACTAGCATAAAAACTGATAGGCTGGAAGAAAAAAAAAAATCCACTAAGAATATCCCTAATGGCTTACAGGAATGCACCTCACTTTTTGTCAAGGGTGAGTGTAACTCGGATACAGGAGAGGATTGAAAGAGAAATCAACACTAACAAGTGGGAAAAGCCTGAGTGAGGAAGTTACCTTAGAAAACAGGCAAAGACAAAAAGGACATATAGATCCAGGATCATCAACTGAAAGACTTGTCTTTCAGTACATAACTCTAACCATAACTCCTTTATGTCTTTGATGATATTTGGGATAGTGACTAGCTTATTAAAAAAAAAAATGTTGGATTGAAAAGAATAGAAAAGTGTATGACAAGGTTAAAGGTTTGGACACATGAATTTCTTGAATAGTCTGGTTTTATTCTGGGCATCAGGTTAAAACATCAATGAAAATTTAAAAAATGGTTTAAATACTTTCCTTTTGTAACTTATCTTGTAACCTAATATTTTAATGAAAAATTCCATTGTTAGCCAGTCTGAGAGTTTTAGAAGAGGACATCAGCGCAATTTGAAGTAAAAAATAGATAGCTAAATATCTGTCTGCTTTCAACATGGAATCACCACATAATAGGAGATCTCAGGAGCTTGATATCTATTAAGAATTTTAGAAAATAGTAGAAAGACAATGTTGTTTGAATTAACAGGTCTTTGGATCATTCTGAGAGGCAGAGGATATGCTAAATTTTACTCAGGTTTTGCTGAATGAATTAAGTCATATGGGATTGTATGTGATCTGCTCAGGCATGGCCAAGTTTTATATATGTTGATGCTACATTTTCTGTGTGGGCTGACTCTTACCTGCAAGTTACCTTGGCTTTGTGTCACTTAAATGCTTTGCAAATATTCACAGACCTTTTTGGATGATCTGCTTTTTTTGGGCTGAGCTTGTGATTTTTGTGTGGCTTAGAGTGTCTTTGTGAATACTTAGCATGTTTTTTTATTTGTCAGTCAGTGACTTAGATTGCAAAGATAAGTGATTTAACTTTTGCTTGAATAGTACCCATCATATAAGCCAAGACATTCTTTTAATAAGTGAGACTAATAAATAAAGCAAAAGGATTGGAGTCAGAGGGTCCAGAGCCCTGCCATCAGTCTGACTCAACTCAAGCAATTACCTAAGTAATGCAGCAATAAACAAAAAGATATCAAATGGATTTTTCACTTCAGAATTTTTTTTAAAAAAAGTTTTGTTTCTTTTATCCTTGAGTTCTAAGGCCACAGCCACACACAGAGCTAGGGCAGCAATTGCACCTCACACTTCATAGAGCAAGGCGTACATACTGCCTGTGAAATAAAACATCTTACTTTAAAATAAATAAGAAAAAACCAGTCTGAAAATTAATAACAGGGAAAGTACATTTTCTTTCTTTCCTTTCCTCCTCCTTTCCTCCTCCTGAGCCCTACAATGTATAAGAGAAAAGCAATTATTATGCAGTAAAAACAACATAATAAATAATTTCAAAGGCAATGAAAGCAGGATTCAAAAAACTGAGGCATAGAAGAGTGAACTTCTGCATTCATGGCTGTGATATATGGGCAGAGATGGTGTGTTAATTTCTGTGATGAAAAATTGCATATGTAAAGATTAATTCATCAAGAATATACCAGCTTTAAGTGAAATATTCTGGGGTTAATTGTAGGCTTATGCTATGTTTGAATAAGATTTGGTAGGTAGCACCAGATCGTGAATTTTGAATCTCAGACTTCCAGTTCTTCAACTTGTTTCTTTTTACTATGGGGTAAAGGTTTTGTATTTTTGTATTAAATACCACCTTACTTTTAACTCTATTGGCCTTTCCAGAGAGGAGGAGATAAAGATATGATCCTTTACTCTGTCTGTTCTCCACAGTTACTTTGGAGAATGCATGGTTAGTTGTAGTCCCTGGTGTCTTCCCATGGCCAGAAGTCTCAGCATTGAAAATGGCTATGCAGCAGATAGAGAGACCTTATTCTCATGTGTGACAATTAGCCTCCTAAAGCTTACACATTATTGAAAAGAAAAAGCTTAAGTAGGAAAGGGGATTTTTTATTCTTCAAATTCATGTATGCTCTTGAAAGAATAGTTTTCAGAAGACAGCCTTTTTTCATGTTCTTCCCAGGTCACAGTTATGTGTATGGTAATGCATTACAGTATAACAGTTCTGTGACTGACAGTCCCTAGTGTGACATACAAACATATTTCTTAAACCATATATTTTTGGGGGTTGGAGTTTTTATTTCTGTTTTTTACATTCTACTGAGTACATGGCCATATTTTTTTCTCAAAATTTTGAAATATGCCCTGAAGTTTCCATTCGCCTTGTCTCTTGTTCCCCCTCCCTGTTTCTTGGAGGGAGGACCATTCTATTCAGTAGGATTTTGTTGACTGTGATTAACCATATAAACAGAGATGTAGGTAGCATGGATGTGACTGGGCTATGGAAAACTCTTTTCCCAGTGTCTCTTTCCCAAACAGTGTCTATGGGAACAGGGAGCTTAATGAGCTGGTGATATTACAGGATGCGTAGGCAGACCTTTCTGTTATCTGTTTGGTTCTGGAGAAACACTTGATCACAGCGGAATATAAGCACTGGCACTGGAAATTTGGCAGAATGCAATACCATCCTAATGACAAGATTTAGAATGAATATTTCAATTTTGGTGCCAGAATATAGCAACTAGTGGATGGAATTGCTCATAAAGCATTCAGCAGCCTCATTAAGACGGGTCATATTGTCTGCAGGCAGAAGTAGGCTTGGAAGATGGATATTTCTCTGTCTTTAGAACTGTCATTTAAAGAGTAAAATCCAACATCTGGTCCTAATTTAAAGCCTTGTCCATACTTTAGAATTAGAATCTTAGCCAATTATTTGTAAGTCCTCAGTTCGGTTTCTAATGGGTAATGGTGCAGCTCATAGATGTCTTAGTAATTTAGGAGTGTACCACAAAGCATAAGGTAATTGAGCCAGTTCCTTAAACGTGTGCTTACCTTTAGGTGTATGAGTAGTAAAATGAACTGAAATGGGATTACTTTAGTTTTATAGTAAACACTGTTTCTTCCTAATTTGTGTTGAAATGGTAATCTTGTAAATTACACAGTAAATAAAATTACTTCCAGTAATTTTGCTTTACTGTCATGACCAAAGAGAAGATGCATTTTTTGGTGGTGAAAAAGCAAAACAGGGACTCTTAAAACATACAATCTCTCTCTCTCATATAACCTATCCACATAGGTTTTAAATGCATAGGTTATATATTTGAAAACTTAATGTGCTATGTCCTGAGGAATATAATTTAATAACCATCTTTTTCTGCCAGTGTTATGTCTTGCCATGGAGAAGTCACTGCTGATGAGTTTAAACAATTTCTTTTCTTTGCTAACTTCCCCACATAGTCATGGATCACTCTAATAAAACTAATAATAGAAATTGAATATGTATGAGATTCCTGTTTGTCCCTTTTGCAGTGAGTAGTGTAAGCAGAAGTCATTGATATTTGGAGAGTATCAAAATTAATACAAGAAAAACTCAGTTAAAATGTTTACTTAAAAATATTTCAGCAGTTTTTATTAAACTACCTCCTAGGTAACGGTACAGTGAGAGAAGTATTCTCTCACATGCATAGAGATGTCATGCTGAGCTTTGCTGCAATGTTCTGGGGCTGCCTCAGAACTCTGAACTGCTATTAGAGTAGAAAACATGTAATGTGTTATTTGGTTTGAAACCATAAAAATGATTTTTGTTTGTCATGCTATGCTCTGCATGGTCTCAAGATACTTTGCTGTTTAACTCAAATTTCAGATCCTTATGGCATGTGGTAGAAATGTTACAGTTGTTGTATTTTTTTTTTTCCTTATCTACATAAACAACATAACTTGGTCAGAAAATTGAAAATGTGCACTTTGTCCCATCAGCTAAAATGGGCTGTCAGATAATGCTTTCTTTTCTCCATTGCATCAGATGAATGATGTAAATGGTTTTTGGCTTTGGAGTTTTTTGCAAGGCACTAGAGTAAATGATCAGAGTAGTAACATTTTTAACCTTATCTATCATACTGAAACATTTTTTCTGCCTCCAATAAAACATGTCAGAGTCGATTAAGGACATTCTTCAATGAGGTATAATTCACAGATTTTAGTAGCGAATCCAAGAGCACTGAAGTATTAAAGAGGCTGTGAATACTTAATTACGGATATGTTGCCATCCTACCTTTTACTGAATTCCCTTAACACTTTGGTGCTCTGTATCTGAAAATGCTCTTTTCCTCTGATGGTGAAGTAAAAGGAAAAGCCAGGTACAATGGCAGAGCATATGTCACATTGTATCTAGTGACAGTGCAGTGAAAGATACTGCTGTTCTAGTACATTCAGCTGTGCTTATCTGGTACATGAGTGCACATTACTTTCCATGGGCTTGGATCACTTTGGACAGTATCATTAAATGCCACGTCATTACCTGTTATGGAGTAGTGCTTTTGCTTGAAGTGCCTCCTGGGATACATGCAACAGTAGGAAGAATGATGGGTAAAGATGGAAGCAGCATTAAATTTTCAATGGAAACACTATTGACTTTGACTTTTCAGAAGCCTTATCTGTTAGATGGTGTTTGTCACAGAACCTGTAAAGCTGTGGATGTTCGTCAGTTGAAAGTTGCAGGCAGTTGAACGATATGGACAGGTGAAGGCTCCAGAGGGATCAGCTGGGCTAGCATCGAGCTGGAGGGGGTAAATTGAAGGTTTATTTATCCAATTCACTGTCAAGGTCAGCTTGCTGGAGAGCTGTCCTATGTGTGCTTACAAAATGCCAAAATCCTGGCAAATTGTCTGAAAGAGCCTCCAAATCACTGACCTTTGTACAGCTCACATCAACATGCCAATGTCTTTTAACAGTATCCTTAGAGTGCATTAAATAGTTTGTAAAATCAAGCTTTTAATGTCAGCAGAAGTAACTTTTTATTTTCAGCAATAAGGAAAAAATAAAAGATATCTAATGATGATAGAAAGAAAAATATGAAACAGAGAAGCTGTTTCTTCTGAAATAAGACTTTTAGCATCTACTGCTTTTTCAGAGCGTACTTCAGAGCATGTTTTAGAGAGGCTGTTGTTTCTCTTCAGTTCCAGATAAAACATCTAAAACATTTAGATTTTTTTTTTTCCAAATACATGGTATTTAGTGTATTTCTTTTGTAAAAATCTAGGTTTTCAGTGTCTCATTTTAAAGTTTGCCTTTAGCCTTCTTTTACTCTCTCAGGTGAGTTACTCATATTTTAACCTAATTAGAGCATAATGTATTTTTTTCATTAGTTACAAGAGTGTTTTTAAATGTCTAGTTTCATGGGTTTCTACTGTAGCTGTGTTAGATATCTATTGGAAATGGGTCAAGTTTTTTTTTACCTAGGTATACCTATAAGAAGGTTATACATATCACTTTGGTAACTATGTAGTCTTTTAAAACTTTTTTTTTTTTTGTATATCCCTTTATATATAAGGAGTATTGTTCTCCTTGTAATGCTTACCCCTAGAATTTATATTGGAAATAGTGGGACATACCTTCCTTAGTTTACTGTGAAGCATGTGTCCTTCTGTTCCAAAGCTATTTCAATTGTCTACATTTAACTAAGCAGGATGAAAATTAAAACACAGTGGGTTTAACCATAATTGGCTTAGTCTTCTAAAGGGGTAATGGCACATTTGACTATTTTAGTGAATATGATTTTTCACTTGTTCTGTAGTAGATCTTGCTTCCATTTAAATATGTGAGTCTTGTCATTGTAGCGAATGAAAGACTGATATAAGTTGAGCTTTTGGTTTATGTTTTGGTATTTGCAGTGTGCTTGTGTTTTTGTTTTTTGTTTTTTTGTTTTTTTTTTGTCCCTGTTCATTAATGAGATACCCAAAAAGGTGTTTTTCTGTATTTACCTCTGCAATTTTCTCTTTTCTTTGCTTTATCTTCTTTTGTTACCTCTCTGTGCAAGTCCAATTTTCCAAGTAAGGCAGCTCAACTTACATTTTTTTTCAGAAATGGACATTAATGCCAGTGTATGGCTTTTATGGCATGGGTGAAAATGGTGAAATTATTGGCTAGAAATGGATGAAATGGAAAATCAATTCTAGCCCTATTTTGAGAACCTTCATGTGAAACTCTTACTATTTTAAACTAATTGCTAATTATTCTTGCCTGTTAATGCAAAATGTATTTTCCAGTTTTATCAAAACCTATTTCAATGTTTGGCTAACACTTGGTTATCACATTTTTGGAGTTTGATATGGAAATTATTGAAATAACAAAGAAAAAATGAGCCCTTGAAGTCTCTTAACTGTAGCCCAAATGTAAATTTTGGTGTATGTACTAATTTTGAATATATGTAATTCCTATTAATTTTATGACTTTTGTGTGAATCATTATTTAAGTACTTTTTAGACCATAGAGATTTTATATGATGGCTGCTAAGGGCTGCCTTTGAGCCATAATATACTGTCATGTGAATCTGCTGTAGTTCACAGATCACTGACTTGACAGAAGTTTATTATTATTATTTAGTATTTATGTTACAATATTGCCCAGAGTCCCCAGATTTAGACAATGCCCTGTTATGGTGGGTATTGTACAAATGTAGATGTAAACATGATCAATGTCTCGCGGAGCTCAGGGCTGTTGTAGTTATAAGGACTAGAGGTTACTCTGAAATGAAGTTAAAGTCTGCATAAACTTTGCAAAAAAGTTTTGCAGCATGCCAGCTTTGAGGTAGAAAAGATCAAATCAGAGGGAGAGGAGAGATGAGGACTACACCTGTATAACAAAGTAGAACCTGCCTTTATTGTTGGTAAGCACACATTTAGACAGAACGAAAGCAAGACTGAATTATGATACAGTGCCTCAAGGCATCCATTGCATTTCAAATTCAGACAGTAGCCCATGTTTTATGTGCTTTATATTCTACTTAATTGAAATTGCTATGTTTTCAGATGAAGATTTAGCAGCTAGAAGAAGGAAAAGATATTGCCCAAACAATGTGTCTGAATTACATAACTGCTTCCATGGAATTTCTAGCAGTCATAGTTTGCAGTGTAAGGGTTAACATGTATGATTTACATTGTGTTTTGCAAAATGAGAAAGTTTATATTTTGAGTCTTTGTGTTCTGTGGTGCAAATGTTTATCATTAGAATTGAAATGTTATTGAACAAAGTTTGGGCCTGATGAATCAGACTAAATTTTCTGTTTAAACTTAGACTTGTCAGATGGCATTAGTAGAAAACAAATGCAAAGTGAGTAGAGAGATACAGAACTGCCATTTTCTCTACCCTTCAAGTTTCTTCTTAGTTCTTTCCTCTTGGTCTGGTCTTTAAATGCTGAGCAGGGAGGATTCCCTTTGTATTGTTCTTGTTGAAACTAACAGGAATTGGTAAAAACTCCTTGATGTCCTAATAATCCTCTAGCAGAGTGGGAAAGTTTTCCTTTCAGGGAGAGACATACTGCCTCTCGCTAAGATGTTGAATGTTTATGATCAAATAGAGAGGTTTTCTTCTATTGTTCAAAAATTCTGTGTTTGCTGTTTCTTTTGATTTATACTAAACTATAAGTAATTACTGTTCAGACTCCAAGTTCCTTTGACACTAATTCAAAATATACAATTTTTTGCAGTAACTCTTAGTATGTAATAGTTTAGTGGCAACAAAATATGTTTAAGGAATCTTGAACTAGTGATAATATTAACTTGTAGGGGAGACTTGGTTAAACAGAGGGAGGAAATTGCCTTGTAGTACACTCTGGATGTTGGAAGTGAATCATAGGAGCCCTGAGGATAACTTAGTTGTCTCCCTTCTCTTTTTGCTAGCCAACCCATTGACTGCTACACATAAAAAGTTCATGTGTTTTTCAGCTCTTCCTCTTATTCTTGCAGACTATCCAGATCATTAAGAGTTTGGTTTAGACTTCAGACACAAACCTGGTTTCTGAAGGCAGTATTTTGCTTCAGGCAATCTGATTGCCTTCATTTGCTGGTGCTGAGTGTGAGATAGGCTTTTGATAGGAAGAGCTAGAGGTCAAGGCATGCTGACAGAATACCTAGTCCCGCTCAACTTGTTTGTGGCTGTCCATAGCTCTAAAAGACTGGTTCAAAGGCCCATATTATCAGACAACATCAGCTAAGTTTCTCTTTTATGTGCACGATCCACGTGGTAGTCTGTAGAAGTGTACAGAAACTGCTGTGGCTGCCTGGTGGTCACTATGGATTCTGCATCCCGAGGTTCTCAGTATCTCATAGTAACTCAAAACATCTGAGCCATAAGAGAAGTATCCCCCCAAGACTATTTTTTTTTTTTTTTCCCTTATGAATGGTTAGGATACTTGGACTATTTTTACCTTAAGTTTGGATGCAAAAAGTTCCTTTGACATAGCATATATTCCTCTTCTTGTGCTTGCCTCTTGTGACTTTTTCCAAGTGCAATTCTGCTCTCATTGAGCTTAGAACTGTCTTTAAACAATAGTGTTTAAAATAGAGATGTACTGTCTGTCATTTAAGAACACTTTCCTTTTTGCAATGGCACCTTTTTGGACTACTGATTGTAGAGGAAAAAGGCAATGTACAATACTTAAACTAAGAAATTCTGTCTACTATGCAGCAACAAGTAGTGTTTTGTGACCTATTGCATTGGTTATTTCATCTTTGAATGCTGACCATAGTTTTGAGCACCTTGGTGTACAATGATGATTGAGAGTACCCCTTGCTCCTTTTGCTTGAAAGTCTGCAGAGGTTTCAATAACATACGGTGTAAGCACAATAGCTTTTAGAACATAAGAGGCCACAGTAATAGGGGCCATCATGAACATGCTGAGGTATCTATCCTAATAATGCACTATAAAATTAATATGTACTTGTGCAGTAGTCGCTGAGGATGGCTGCTGCTTTGCAGATCAATTCGATAGAGTGTTCTGTCTGTATGGGAACTTGTGCGGTTCATTTTCTGTGGTTAAAAAAGCAGACATTCTGGATTATATGATGGAATTTTGATAATTCATTAACAATAACAATAAGAGAGAAGTACCCAGCTGAAAAGAGACCTTAGTATGAATCATGAGAACATTTGATGAAAGGTCTAAATTTAATATCACATCTTATTATTTGCTAAACTAGCTGGGTTTTCTTTGTGGCTTCCACATATTGAATGTATTCTCATCACACAAGTTCTTTGTTTAATACTCAATTTTATTTCAAGACAAATATGCCAAATGTAGAGATATTAGACAATTAGTGTTCAAGAACGTAGGAAATAGGAGAGATTAACTGCATTGATTATGGAATGTGAAGGTTTTAATCTCTTGGGATAAATAAAGAACAATGGATACTTTGCATCTTTTATGCACAAAATAAGTAGATATATATGCATATGAGGTTTTGGAACTGAGTTTGATTTACTTCACATACATGAAGTGTGATGGACGCACCTGTTTCTTCATTATTGGAGAAATAACTTCTAGATCACTAGTTACAATATCACCAGTGTTAGTAAGACCAAAAGGAGTAATTACACTATGAACGGTGAATTTAGGTTTCTTGAAACTATTTAATTGTACTGATGCTTTTATTAAAAAAAAAACCAAACCACCAACAAACAAACTTCTGTGGTTAGCACCAGTTTTCACCTAGGCTGAAGTAATAACTTTCCATTTTATCCTATAGACCTGTATCTATTTACAGCATGGAGAGGGGGACTGAAGGAGAGAGAAATTCAGATTTGTAGATGAAGAATCAGGTTATGCATCCATCTATTTCTGATTGCAGGAAGAATCAAATGACAGATAGGTATACTCTTTGAAAGACTACGTATTTTATGACACAGAGAGTCTCAGAAGAGATTATTTGAACATTATAACTTTATGCCTAACTGTGGTGCTGTCAAGACAAAGCATAATGTTTTCCTATCTAAAATTTAACTATGCTGTATTTATTGTTTTGCACAAGAACATTAAAGGAATCTTATCTGTCAACATACAAGAACAATGAATGAACAACTTAAATTTATAGGAGTAAATTAAATGTCAACTTTATTTCACCAAAACAGGCTGTTCTTTTCTGTTAGCGGAGGTTATGACTGTTGTTTTGAAATACTTGCTGTTGAAAAACGATTGCCAAGTGTGGACAGAAGTGTGTAAATCCAACAGGTTTTTCATTTACTTGATTTCCATATTTATTGTAGCATACAGGTAAGTTTGAAAGTACATACTTCAAATAAGTTCATTGTTGTTGTACTGTGTTAACTCAAACCTTTTCTTCTGCACTGGCTATAGTTTCGAACTTTACTGCTCCCTCTATTCTCATATTGGCTATGTTGTTGTAACTAGAGTGTAGCTCTGTGTGTTATTTTATATTAGTAAATGACTGAGACCCAGTAAAAATGTAAAAAATCCTAATAGATAAAGATGATGTATATTTCTGGCTTGGACTATACGATCTATTTCTCCAAAGTATTTTGAAGACCTCTTCAAATTCTGTGTATACTTGTAAATTGCCTGTTATTAAAATAACTCTTCTAGGTGTAACAGAAAAGGAAAGTAAAAGAAGTAAAATAGTGTACATGTTACCATTGAAACCTTCCTCACCTGTATGTTTATATTTGTTTGCTGGTCTTCGAGAATAGAAATTTTTGGAGTAAGGCTATATACAGCTGTATGCTGGGATTAGAGACTTACAGTTCTTAGGAAAGGTTCAGAAAGACATAACAGATAAGTGAAATTTTATTTCACAAGGTCTGCTTCGTTGTGTGGGATTTTTCTCCTTGACGGCTACATATAAAAGTGTTTATCTAATGTATCCACACTCTGTCTAGTGAAAGAAAAGGGAGTAACAGGTCTTTATCAAAACTATTTGAAATGGAAGGGCATGATGTAGCATAAACCAAAGGAAAAGTTTATTTGTGGCAAAATTATGGGCAACTCTCATGCCTTTCATCTCCAACAAATGCACATTTGCCTGTGTTGTGTTCATAAATGAGTGCTCTGACTGCCTGGAATATGGGCTCTTAGAATCAAACAACTTGAACTGGATGAAAAATGAGATGGATAAAAATTATATTGCTAAAGCAAGGCAGTATTTATCCTTGTGGTCAGAGCTATATGAGAAAAGCCCTCAATCTGCAATTTTCAATATATCTGTTTTGGGTAAAGATAAAAGAATTGCTAATTGAGTTTACAATATGTAAGACTTGGGGCTATATAAGGATAAGTTATCATTACCTCTGTGTTGTCAGTAGTAAATCTAACTGCTTCTGTGGTCTAGAAGGTCTCTTCTCATAAAATGATGGTCCAATACTTTTTGAGCCAAGATGTTCTATCTCCAGCATATGTCAGAAATAGTGACATAAGACAGAGACTCTCATAATACTAGCCATGAACCAAAAGGAATGCATCTTGTTAACAACTTTGGAAAGATCCAGTTCTCAGTGTAACTGCCTTCTAGCAGCTATGTGGAAGAGAGGATAAAAATTATAAAATATAACCATGATGTATTTTCCTGATGAAGCAATAGTTTATAATGATAGTCTCTATAAAGTTAATTTTTACTTGAACAGAGCTGAGCTTAATGGTTTTCAATTATACTAATTTGAGTCATGCGTTTAGTTCATGTGGATTTTGCAACCCCTGGGTTTTGCTTTTATGTCTTCTCCCTAAAATGCTTGGCCTCCTTTTTGCATTATGCCCTTCCTATTCTCTTTTAGCAGGGAACATCAGGCAGTGATGGGATGGCTCAATCCTCTTCCATTTGCATCAGAATTTAATCTGCTGTGAGGAACTAATTCTTATCTCACGCGTAATTTGAAAATAGCATCTCATGTTCCAAATGGCTTTGTCATGGCGCATATGCTCAAGCAAGAATGTCCCAAAGTATGTTATCTTTCTCTGGCATAGGTTGAAATCTCAATTTCACCTAAATTTTTCTAAGGCACTCTCTACGTTGGCAAGGAATTAGGCACCTTAAAAATGGATCAGTTGGTCAAATGATTTGTGCTGAAGCATGATACCTACAGTAAGCAAATTTTGGGATTTTTTACTTTAGATTACATTTAGTATGGTCACTGGAACCAAACGTCCCCATCATGCATGTATTTGGAGATGACTGAAAAAAATGATCATTGGTTTGCCATTTCTATTTCCATTGAAAGATGAAGCACATCTGGTACACATCTGTGGCAGAGCTTCTGTTTGAGCTTTACTGTTGTTTGGGTTTTTTTCTCCAAAATGAATCCGGAATCAGGTCATCAAAACTGTTTTGTGAACCAAGCAAATTACAATAAGAGGGGATAAATAGGAGAGAATTTTCAAAGCTGTACCACTATTCTGGACTGAAACAATAGTATAGGCACAGCCTGTGACTACTGCAATGATGGGCCTGAACAGAGGTTGAGCAATTAATTATTACATCTTTTGCCCATTATGCCTCTCTGATACGATTGGCAAATACTAATGTATGTGATTTCTTTCTGTTTTTTCTTTTGTGCGTATTATAAATCCTGTGTCCTTTCTCTACTGTCTTGCTCCTCTTTATCTCTTTTTTTTCCAACATCACCCTAACCTCCCCTAGTGAAGAGGTGGCTGCTGCAGGCTGTGGCTATAATGTCATCTTTTAAGCATGGAGTTGGCCAGTGGTAGGCCAATAGCCAACTGGAAACTTGTTTTCAGAGCTCTACCCATCATACAATTTGAGGACTTGATGGGAGGAATGTTGTTGACTCCTCAACAGAAATGTTGATTTACATCAGTATTGTGGTATTCATTTATGGATTCAAATGCTCTCAGTCTTAGGTTTCCCTTTTAGAAAGGCTTTGTTAAGCGGTATGAAAGTAAAAGAAAATGAAGGAAAATCTGTCCTCTCATATATATGTGAATGCAGAGGCATGCTCACTTGCTCACTTTCTCTATGTGGGGAGGCTGTCAATTGGTGAAAAAAGGTCTGGTTAAGATCTCTAGTCAGGTGTGTCTGCAAGTTTAAGTTCTTCTTTTGTCTTTCAGGGTAACAAAAGATTTCCAATAGCATAAACAACAGTACTACATAGTTTCAGAAATTCATTTGCTATTTAACTATTTGCTATTTCACATTTCCTTAGAAGTATAGTTTTTACCTCATTAAAAATGTTAATAAATTCTATTATTATAACGTGCTTTGATGGGCACGTTTAAGGGTATGTCCTCATGAAATGTCTATTGGAGAGATGATACCCTAGAAAGAATATGTCTAGAATGGACAGTACTGTCTGACCTCATTAGCCAGCAGACCAGGGAGCAATTGCGAAAGACCTAGATTGCAGTAAAACCTTGTTTCTTTCCAAGACAGGCAGTAGATTGTATGACTGAAGTGTCACCTTGGTTGTGTCCTGGAGCTTTCAATCTGCAGCACATGGACAAGCCTTGAACAGGCACTGTGTCAAGCAAATAGCGTCAAAGTTTGTCATGGGTGCCATGGTTTATTACTTTCTTGATGAAATGGGCATTTGTCCAGTAAGAACTTGAGTTGTACCTCTGATTTATTTTGCCTGAACTATTATAGATACCCTACCTGGTGCAAATTTGGGCTGGATTTGTGCTACAGGAGAAAGGCTCCATATCTACTTTTTAAGTGACTGTAATCTTCAATCCATGGTTGGCTAAAACACTAAATGTGCTCACTGACCTCTTTGACATCAATAAGAATATAGTATCTAAATCAGTTAAGATTCCATTTATTCATATACATTATATACATTTTAATATAGACAAGAGAAGACAGGTCTTACCATTAAAATGATCTTGGATCTAATGTTTTCAAATTGTTACCATAATAGTTCATTGCATGCTGGAACTGTTTTGTGTGCCATAAATCTTAGCAACTGATGGAAAAAGAAAGAGCAGCAGTTAGAGAACTATGAAAGAAATAAATAATTTTAAAAAAAGGTTAAATATTGTTTACTGTCAAAAAGAGGACAGGAATATGATACTTTTCAATTACTTTTTACCCATTTCTTCAGTTTAACTAAGCTCTGTATTGATTAAATAGGGTAGAGGGTGGGGTATTCTTTTGGGCTGCAGATTCATCTGTTGTTGACAACGCATGGTAACTGTTGCTTTTATTTTGTGGAAAGATCTTTTTATCATAATCCAGCTTGTACTGTGTTTCCTGAAAATATTTAGACTTGCTCTGTTTAAAATGTATAAAGAAGGATTGATCATCTTCCTGATAAGTGACCTCTTTCAAACGGATGCATTTACTTTCTGCTTGTATGATTTCTTTGAATGATGTGTTTATTGCAATCCAAAGCTAGTGCTATTTTCTTAAATATGATCTAACTTGTAATGCAGATCAATATGTATCAATATAACCTTTAAGGCAAACTCTATATATTTGGCTTTGAACTTTTTACTGGGTATCCTTTTTACTGGGTGAAAGAACGAGCTAAGCAACTGAAATGTTATTAATACATGTTTTTCAGTATTTTTTGGCTAAAGCTTAACTTAACTATAAAGATGAAATGTTCTGATCATTTTAAATATTTATCTTGGGGTTTGAAGAAACAAAAGTTATTAAAGCGATTTGTTTTTTTGTTTGGTGGTTTGGTTTTTTTGGTGTGGTTTGTTTTTTTTTTTTTTTAGTAGCTGAAGGCAATTATATCTTTATTGACCCTCTGTGTTCACCCCCTCCTTCAATGTCAGGTACTTGCTTATTATTATCAACATGACATCTCCTTTCTTTGAAAGGTTGTCCGTCACACTTTGAATCACCTCTCTCCATGGTTACATTTTCTAATCAGTTCACATGATTGAGCCTACATCAAGTGATGCTTTACTTAATTCCTTTCCGTTTGTATGGTGTGATTCTTGGAGGGACTCTCGTCAAAATTTTGGAGGGCCCTGTCAGTTTGAAAAGAACATGACCTTTAAATTGTATCAGTATGTTTGCTGGTGCATAAGGGAAAGGAAAAGGTTCGTAGTGATGGAAAACCCACTCTAAAAAAGAAAAGTAATTCACTCAGAAGCAACATGCATAGGAAGTTAATTTGTTTATATTTAACTGATTTAAAAAAGGCACAATGAGGAGGACATGTTGTTTGAGCAATAAGGGGTCCAAACAGTGTGTCCTTAAATTTGGCTTAGGAAATGTTATCTGTTGATCTTGCTTTTCTGTATTTGTAATAATAGATAAAAGTAAAAATATTCAAGTGCGATAGAATAGATAAAAGGTGTAATTCTTGGAAATTATCAACCCTGTTACTTTGTTGCACTTTCATAACTGTATCTGTGGGCATGCTATAATTAGTAATTGACAACGTTAATTTTTGTAGTCTGTCACTGACTAAAGTAGCAGAGTTAGATTTTATGTGGGTATAAATATGCATACGTTTATGTGCATGTGAGAAGATAATTCAAGTTAACATAGAAGAAATGCTTTTGTATTGTAAATGCAGAGAATTTGAATACAAGAAAAATCCATCTGCAATGCCTAACATAGATAGTTGAGGCAATAATATAGATGCATGCCCCTGGAGCTGAGTAATGCTGGGAACTTTATTAAGTTTCACAACCTTTATTAAGTATACAAACTGTGGATGGTCAAATACCCTGCAGTAACTGCATCAGGGATATTGACTGTTTCCATCTCCTTTCCACTATACTTTGAGGTATGTTACTTTTAAGTAGCTTTTACACATGTTGAAATACATGGTTCCACTGAAATTGTTGAAGTCTGTTTTGCCATGGATTTATATCTTATGATTACTCAATGTTGATGTCCAGAAGGTCCTCTCACTTTTTCCATTTTTGGACTGTTTTTAGTCCCTTACCGCTGCAGATTCTTTGATATCTTTGATAAGGTATGAGGTCATTCTGAAGGTGTTTCCAAGGTCAATAAAAGGATTTCTCTTCTCTCTGTGGATATGCCATACTCAAAAAATGTGTAGGAACTTGATTATCTTTGAACTTTTCACCCTTCTCTCAACTTTTTTGAAATGGGACAGTAGATTCAAAAGTTACTGGATGGAGAGGTGCACACAGGGTGTGATCACGTGAAATTGCTGTAGTGAAAGTATTTGTGCTGCTTCCTTGTAATCCTAAATCACCTGTCACTAGCTTCAAATTTATTGGTATTCTCACTGAATCATAAGAAGGATCTAGGCTCACCTGCCAAAGACCTTGTTTCCTGATACTGGATCTCAGTCTTGCTTCAGGAAATCAACCTACTCCAGGCAATCTACCAAAATCCAAGCTGACTTGTTTAGGGCGTCGCTAAAAAGAGAGAAACAGATTAATCCATAGTGTGAATTTGGGCTTAGACAGCGCTGTGCGAGAGTCAAGTTCTGGTCTTCCTTTGCTCCCTGATTTCCAGCTTAATGAGTAGAAAAATGGACCCCCAAAGTTAAACAATTCCTACTTTACTACTTTTAGTAAAAACTTCCATGTTGTCAGCTCTAGGCTCAAATGCATGTGGACACTGCCTCTTTAACACAGCAGCTGTTGTCTTGTTCTGAAATTTGCCCTTCTGGGTTTAATTATTTGGTATGTTTCACTTTCCTAATGAAAGTGGCAAAGCCATGTTTGTTAGCATCTAAAATTAAGGCTACTCACAGAGTTCAGATATGTAGGTTTTCCAACATTAAGGTGTGCCAACTTTTATCAATGAATTACATAGTTCATGATATGCAAATTGCAGATATATGACAGTGGGCAGTTGTACACTCCTTATTCTGCATTAGATTTCCCCATGCAAAATGGGGAATCCTATAGTATCTGGATTTGCGACACTAAGGAGATCAAGGCAATTGTACCTAGCGTACAGGCATGCACATTATATGCATTTCATACAGGCATTTTGTGTAGCACTTTATTTAAGCATTTTGTGCTAATTCATATTTCACGATTCATTCATATATTTAACCCGTTAATGCAATTCTAATGTTTCACTGATTGCTCAAATAAAAGTGTTTTCTCTGTGTTTCAGAGAGTATGAAATAAGGTGGCAGAATGATAAATACCAATAGCAAATTTCTAGGATGGTAGCAGTATTCAGTAGCGTATAACATGGCTTTCACTTACACAAAAGAAAGGTCATACATTTTCATCTGTGACGTATCATTGTTGGCTGAGACATGAACTTCACGAATATGTGAAGCCACTATATTCTACAGTTGCTTTCTTCTGGGCCATAACCTCTAGGTTTTAGTAACTATAACTTGATGGACCTCCAGTCTCATGATATCTGGGGCATATGATATTTTGCATGTCCTACTGGAAATCCCCATTTTGATAGGATGTTTTGCTGTTTAGGACATGTAAAACCTCAGAAATCCTTGAAATCATGTTCTCTGAAAAAAACCAAACTAAATATTAGAAGTGAGGCCTTGACTGAGACAAAGGACTTTTTGTTTTGGGATGGCAATTGCTGTTATTCTGACATACCGGAGGCATACTAGAAATGCCTACATGGCATCCCTCAGTGGTTATATCTTTTTAGAGGAAGTATAACACAAATTCTCTGCAGCTTTATAATACTAATACACATTTTTCTTTATGCTCACTTTTTTCTTCAGAAAGTTGAAATCAGAAACTATGCATCACTTCAGGTTCTTGTGGGATGACCTCAACACATCTTTTTTTTTTTCTTTTTTTTTTTCTTTTTTTCTTTTTCATTTTTGACTCCCACTCTGGCTAATTTGCTCTCCTCTTTCCCTTAAAAGCACAAAATTGCATGTTTCAACATATGCAATTTCCTAGAAGGTAAGGGGCTCACTTTGTAATGCTTTTATTACTTTCCCTCTTCCTGGTAACATATATGGATATGAAAAATATCATTTCATATCCTGAATAGTCTGACACGCAGAGTCATAGTCTATGTTCCTACAGCCTTATCAGCTTGATCAGAATTTTCCACATGGAGCAAATGCAGTGCTGAACCCATAAGGAGCATCGTGGGAACCAGATCCCAGAGTTCCAACTTGCCGCTGCCTTAGTCAGAGGCAGTATTCATTCAAAAGTCTGTCTTAAATTAATTGAGAGCATTGCCTGAGAGAGGGTGAAAGATTGGGATCATTCTGAACAGCATTGTAGTTGTACTATGCTGTTAAAGGATGCCATATCTTAAATATACTGGAAGTCATAAACACTGCATTATAATAAATTACAAAGCAGACTTTTGGAAGATTTGTTCTACCTTTCACAAAATGCTAATGTTTTCATTTCATCGTATTGTCTTTCATTTAAAAATTACAGCTTTACTACAGTGAGCTAATTTCATAATACTGTATTAACTTAATATTACATAAATTACGTTTGTCAGATTTGGGCATTGTTGAGATGTACAAAGCCCAAATTTACTACCAAAGCCCTCCAAACACATGTATTCATAATTTGCTACAGTGAACCATATGCCACAATATAGTGTTAAGGAATTACACATTCTAATGCCAGGCACAAATCCTGCTGCTCTTTCTGCAACTGTTCTAGGTACAAATAGAAACAATATATTTCTAGTCTTTTTTTCCCTAGTTGCAATTATGAACAAAAAATGTTACAGTATGGGAATATTTTAGCCACCTGCACTTTTTTGTCTGACTAATTTTTAGCTGCATGTTGCCTTTGAACATTATTGAAAATATGCAGAGATTGCAGCAGTTCCTAGGTATATTTTCTCTGCAGACTATTATAACTTTAGGCCTGGAAGGAAAAGGTAATAGAAATTGGCATAACGAATATTACAGAGTATGGAGAGCTACAGCTTTCTTTTAGTAGAGAATCAGAATACTCCTACCTAAAGGATTTAATTGCAGCTGCCTGCAGTTTTGCATGTGGTGTTTTCCACTTGCAAGGTGTAACGTTCTGCGATGTAACCTGGCTTATTCTCTCCATTCAAACAAAGAGCAGAAATGCTCTCTGTGAAGGGAAGGGGAGAGCTCGTGCAATTGTGGAACATCTATAGGTTTTTAAACACACACTGTCTAATCAGCCTCTGACAGATCCATTGTAAATCAAAGGTCTGGTAAGTGGGGATGCCAGAAATGTTTGATCTCATTCCAAGCCTTGAAACAACTTGCTTATTTTTTCTGCAGTTTGGCTCCTCACTAAAATAAAACATTGAGAGATGAATGTTCTGACAGGTCATTGTGTGTCAAACTGTCACTCTGTAATGGTTACATATTTCAGCTGGATTGAGGTGGTGGTGGTTGGGGGAGGTCTGAGAGAAAGAGAGGAAGAGAAAAGAAGGGAGAGAAAGAGACAAAGAATAACAAGATTTCTGTTCCTTCTTATGGCTGATCTTCATTTAAACCAAACACTTGTCATGTTCAGGGGAAGTTTTATAAATTTTTAATGATATTGGGTACAACTGGTGCTTTGAAATTTGCTGTACTTTAATTTTTTCTTCGTTAGCAAAGGTTCGCTAATGCATTGAAGTGCTAAGAGCGTGTCCTAGGGATGCCATGATAATTGTGTTGTTAATAATATTGTGGCACTAGTAATGTTCTCCTGGTAATCAAGCCATGAGATTTTTTTTTAATATATTCAGTTATTACACTGCATCTCGTACAAATCATGTCAATTACAATTGCCAGTCTATGACAGTTAAAATAATTGTATACGTTTTCTAGAATTTTCCATTGGCTTGGCTAATCAAGCTAAAAAAAAATCAACACATTATTTGCATTAATTTTGTTTCTAGTCCATTTCTACTCCTAAATCATTTGTCCATCTACTTCAAAAGGCGGAACAGTAAGTATTTTAATAATAAATATACAAACATATTCATACTGTAACATAATATAAGCATACTTCTGCAATAGTAACACAGGAGATTGTCTAGGATTAATCTCTGTGTGTGTGTATAGGTAGATACATATTTGTTAAAATTATCATACTCATGTAGAGAGTGTGTACTCTTTGAGAGATTTAGATAGATATTCAGAGGTGTTTATTTTCATGTTTTTGAAGTGTATGTGTATACATATACACCTGTGTAAAGATACCAGCCTTTTTGTAGACATTGATATTTTATGCGTCCCTTAGAGATGATTGTGTGTTATTGCATTTGAATATTTATTTACATTAAAAAATCAATTAACTAGTTGCCAGCTGAAAGGGAGAGCAAGTTCAGTGTCCAAACATTAGCCTTCTGTAACACTGGCATCTCCTGTCTAATGCTGTTGCTTTGTTTCTTTGAAAACAAGAGACAAACAGCAAAAACTGGCTCAGCATTCTGCACCAGAGCAGGAAACATCCCATTGTGTGGTTGCATGTCCTGGTGGGGAGGGGGAAGCATGATTATTTTCTTTATCATCGCTTTAATTTTCTTTTTGCTTTTTATTTTCTTTTTTTTCTCTTTTTATTTTTAAAATTTTTTGAATTTCTAAAGTCAATGGAATGTATTGCTCTCACTCCAGACTGTGGAACTGTTGTTTCTTCCACAAGAGGGTTTGGTGTTTTTCAATGTGTATTTGCAGTAGCTACTAAATGAACGCAACAACGGTGCAGGGGAAACAGGGAGTCAGTGTATGGGTTGCAAAAATATACAGAGTGATATTATTTCTTTCTCGAAGAGGTACAACATGTCAAAGAAGTGGTAAAAAAGAAATAGCAAAGAGGCGTATCAGTAGTACATGAGCAATAACCAAGTACAGACCAGCAGTAGTATATGAGAAGGAATAACAAGTAAGAGATGTAGTAATTACATGAGGCAGAATAACGAGTAGGCATGGAAGCATTTGAGAAATAACAAGTCAGCTGGCAGTGGTATTTGAGGAATGACAAGTGAACATGACAGTATTATTTGAGGAATAATAAGTAAGCTTGGTGATATTATTTGGAGAATAACAAGTAACCAGGGGTGCTTTCTCTAGGCACTTTCCCCTGCTGTTATCTTGTGAAGAAGGTGCACAAAAGAATAAGTGGTCACAGGTTGCAAGGGTCAAGGAAACAAAATGTTTTTTTATGCAATAAGCTTCTACTAAACATGGCTTGAACAAATCATCCCTCAAAATGTAGAATTTATTCCTCAACTTTGCCTGGAGGTAAAAGTGGAAAGAACAGATTTTTTTTTTCCTCTGGCCCTGTGAGTCCTGACCATAGAGAATGAATGGCTTTAGAACTGTACCCAGACAGAAAAATCAATGCTTCATATCAGGAGGCTTCAGGGGTTAGACTCCCATGTTCATGTCAACAAGGCTATTGGTTTTCTTAATACTCCAAAGTTATCGTTTCCCCGCTGCAGGAACCCACCACTGTGACTTGTGTGGTCACAGCTTAACAAAAGCACTTTCCCTTGGCCAACCACCATGGTGGCAAAAAAATTAATTGTTGATGAGGTATATATTTTTCCAAACCAGACCATTAACGAGCACATGAAAGTTAGCATTTGCTGACTGTTTTCTCTATAAAATTATGCTGGTTTGTGTATGCTATGGGGGTCACTACAGTTCCACTGATATGATGATTCATGTTTGTGAGCAAAATCATTACTGGGATAAAAATTAATAAGTATGGGAAAGCTAGAATTAAAGAAGGCGGGCTTTTCTCCCTCCTCCTCCTCTCTCCCTTGTCTGGATATTGCTGCTATTTGTGCCAAAAGGCCTCTGCATCCTCTGGACAGATTCCTTCGAGCTTGGTTGTGTCACTGTTTTAATCTGAATGTGGGTGGGTTTGTTCCACGGTCATCACTTCTGTGTTAATCACTTCTCCCTTGTCAAGAAAGTCTTACAGTTTGTCAATAGAATTATGTTACATGAGGTTAAAATCATGTTGCTTCAAATAATACTTTTTGTCATCACAAGGTATTAAATAGACTACCTGAAAATGAGACCCTCTTTGAATCTTTGTCAATTTAATTAGTGAAACAACTATATTTGGCTTACTGGGCAGGAAAAAGCCAACCTTATGTGCTATCGGAGGGAAAACTGACTACTGTATGGTTCCAGCATCATCCTGATTTGTATACATAAAACTAAGAGACTTAAACGTTGCATCAGGTTAGAGGGGCTTTTTGTGGTCTGGTTAATTTGATAGCTCCCCCTCCTCCAGCCCTCTTTTAAATATGTTACTGATGCTTTCTTTTTTCCCTGACTTTTTTTTTCTTTTCCTGTGCTGTCTTTAGTGACACAGTGCTAACACTGAAAATGCTAGCGGCTACAGTGAGCATTGCTCACCCAGAGCAATCGGATGAAAAGGCAGTGCAGATGTAATTTGTTTTCAATGGCTGTTTCAAAAGAATAATTGTGGTGACATTGTGGGATCAATATTATAGATTTTTGTTTTCAAGTACACTGTATGTGTGGTGCTAAGGGGAGGCAGGAAATATAACACTGCAGCCTGAATACAATAAAAATGGATTGAGGTCTGTGGGTATTGTCGGCTGGTAGCCATCATGGGTTTGGAACATCATTGGTGGGATTACAGCGCTTGTCCTCTGGGCTGGTATTTCATTGTGAGTGCATGCACATTTGCTGCAGTTTTCCTCTTTAGCTCCTTAAGGGACCTGCTTACTGAACTTGTATAAAGTAACTGTAGATGTGGCGCTGTAAACGCTTCTTCTTCAGTTTACATCTCTAACAAGTGGCAGGATTAAGAGACTGGGGGTTAAAGTTCGCTGCCACATCATTTAATTTACCATGCCATGCTGCTAATGTACAGTGTACCACAGCAGAACCTGAGGTGGGAAGGGATGGATTACACACCTATGTGAGCATTTCAATTCTCTTTCTGTTCCCGTCTCTCTAGGCCACCATGCTAGATAAAACTTCTTTAAGGCACCTGAGAGAGAGAGAGAGAGAGAAAGAACACCTCCAGAGAGCAGCCTGCTGATAGAACCTACTTCTAACAATATGGTGAGTGTCATTTTAAAATACCATGAGAAATATGATGTGGTGATCAAGGACTTCCTGCTTTAAGGGTTTCATGTATCAGGGTAACTAGACAAAAAATGTAGTTCCCAGGGTGAAAATTATATTAACAAAGAATTAGTAATAAAGCTGAATAAATGTAATGAGATGTGAAAGAGAGTGCATAGCACATTTTTTTTTCTGTCTTTCATAATTAGGCCCTGAAAGAAATGGAAATTCAGACAAAACACCTTCCTCATTACCAATTTAAATATTACAAATTAAAATGTGTTGTTATTGGACAGCCAATTGTTTTTTTTTTTTGTTTTCTTTTTTTTTTTTCAAGAGGTAAAGATGCTTCCTTTGGTTCAGGTTGCTGTTTTAGAGGAAAGATTTTTACAGGATAGTTGTTAGCTTATTCTCTTTTAAGCTGAGATAACATTTCAAATTTTCTCTCTGCCAGATTCTACCCTTTCTTTCTTTGCTGAAATGATAGTTACCCACACTCTGCTGACAGTCTGTGCACTACAGGGGTGGCCCAGAATCATCCTTTGTTATTCTCACAAACTATTTATCATATTTATTAAATCACATAGATTCCTACCATAAGTTGGAAAAACAGTATGTGCTTAATTTGGACCAATTAATTCCTCAACAAATACACTCTCTCTTGGCCTCTTTTATAAAACAGAACATCAAACAGCTGTTCTCTCATCCCAGCAAAGCTAGTATGTAACTTTTTTAGTTTGCTTTTACTAGTGAGTATTAGAAGAAACAAGATACCAGACACAGGGATCTGTTTCAACCAATAAATCCTGTTAATATATTAATGACTCAAAGCTTATAAGAGAAACTTTATTTTATGAAGGTTTTATTTCTGTATTTCATAAATCTTTAGGCTAACAGTCAGTAATCTCCAGTTCCTTTCTATGTCTCAGTGTTTTGTTACACAGCATAGAAATCCTTTCTAACACTGAAATAATACATACTTCCATTTGAAAAACAAAATATGCAAAACAACATTGTTGTGTTCTGGGGGCAGTTTCAAACCTCCAACACGGGGTCTAGAAACAAAAGCTAAGCTTGCACTTACTGCCATGTCTGTTCAGTTTGCATAAACATGTACCACGTGTATCTGTCTCTGTATTATTTACATTCTGGCTGGTTTTGTCAGAGGCTAAGGAAGCTAGGTGACACAGCATGTATACATATTATCTTAAACAAAAGACTAGAAGAAATAGAAGGCCTGAGAAGTATTTGGAAATGACAAGAAGTTAGATGAGGATTGAGAAGTTCATCTAAACTGGACATCACTGTGATGTGCCTGGTGATACAGGGGCTCCACTCCTTGGTCTATTATAGAAGCTTTGTACTAAGCTCTCATAAAGCTGGTGGATTTAGCCTCTAAATGGTTCTGTTACATAACTCTGATTCTTGTCCTGTGCTTAGAGGCGATGACATATGTCTGGGAGTGGCTTGCACCAACATAATTGGGAATTGTTGGCAACTAGTGTAATTTTGAGCTGATGTTGCTTAAATTGTACCTGGCCACAAACTAGTGCAGATGTACTTCCAAAACACACAGGTGGAGTTGTGGCTGTGAATTTGCTATACTGAGGTTTTATGTACTGTCCTGTAATTTTGAAAAGAATAAGAAATGTTCTGCAAAGTCTTTGCTTCTGTGATCTTACAGTAAAAGATAAAGGTTTAGACAACTGCTGCAGTTCCTGTAAGAACAAGTGCAAGTAGCTTTCCCAATGTTTGCTCTGAATTGCTTTCTTTTTCGTCTTTGTTTTTACAATCCCTGAGGGCAAAGGCTATTTGAAACTAGCACTGGTGTTAGCATGGATGGTCTCCAAGGGGTGGGGGAGGCAGAAATAAAGTTCACAACATCTCTCTCTGCTCCATGTGGCTGACAGAACCAGGCCAGCAAAAGTGGTACTGCCCATCACATCCCCTTCAAGTGTGTTACAAGGGCAGTTCAGGGCTGCTTCTCTTAAGGTGCACTGATGAGGAGGCAGCACAGTAGGACATGGCACTTGCATATATCACCCATTTCAGGTCTGTGTCCTGTCAGAATCTGGCCTTATGTATAGAGCTCATGGTGTAAAATACAGATGCTGGTTTTGTATTAGAGTTTGATAATAGCTTGGTGGTATAAAATTTTGCCAGTACAGTGCTCTAGCTTTTTTTTAAAACAATTGAGGTACCTGAACTGGTGCATAGGGTGATGGCTTGGGAAGGGCAATGAAACCTTGTAGTTGGGGATCACTCCTAGTGGGAAACCAGGAGGAACCTGAAATGGGTTTGTCCCAGCTCTGTATTACCTCTGTACTGCTTCTGCCTGTTTCTGTCTGCTAAATCTTGCATCTAGTTATGCTTGTAGAAATCTTTGGTTTTTGCTAAAGAAATTCTGATGGTGAAGGACACCAAAAGAAAAGGGGAAGACCATGAGTAGCAAGGGATTAGGAGAGCAAAAGCAGAGCAAACCATAGACTTGTATCATGGGCAAAGTTCCATTACTATAAAGTAGCTTGAGGCAAAGCTGACACAAAGTAACTAAGTATCCTCACCTTGCCTTTTCTGTCTTCTGAAAAATAAAATAATATAATACAGGAAAAGCAATCCTTCCCACCAGTGTCATGCCTACAGACCTTGTATCTTTCAAGTTACCTGATTTCTGTGTAGGGACATAGGTAGAGCATCTCAGTTTGGGAATGAAACCTGAATTTACAGAGAAATGTGTGGACCAAGTAAATGGCCTTGTAACTGGGATAAGACATGCAATTGCTATCTGCTGACTAGTAATAAATTTGAGATTAATGCAAAGTGTTAATATTTTACATTGCTTACTTTTTTGGTCCTATTCGTTATTTCAGAAAAGAGGTGTGAAAAAATTAAAGCTGCATATACACCATAAACTGCATTTCTTGACTTCTGAGTCTGTGGTTGATTAACCTTAATACATATCTATATTAATGTTTCTGGATTAATTTCTCCTGATTTTTTAGAAGGAAATGACTAAATGGTGTTTGCCTAGATAATCTTAGATCTGTTCTCTTCAAATTAGTGATACGTTATTTTTCGTGGAATAAAAGTTGTGTATGTGATCTTTTTGCAAATATAGTTATTTCGACTGTAGAAATGTTGATAAAATATTAAACAAAAGCGTACATTTAAGTATGTAGGCTGATTCACTAAATAATATTTTTGTGTGATAATTGCAAATTTTGATTGTATTATATGACATGAATTTATGAGGTCTTTAACTGAATGGATCTATTCTGCTGCTAAAATATTTGCATTCTTGTTGAGATGCTGGGCCTGAAACCTGGTGTTCATGAGAACGGCTTAAAAAGTGTACCTTTATATTAGCCAGGTTAGCAACTGCTGTTTTGGAAACTCAGACCTCTTGTGCTTTTGACCCAGACCTGTTTTTTAAATTTATTTAAGTTTTTCTTTCCCCCTGAAAACTATATAAATTATGTAACCAAAATATTATAATTATTTGCATGACTTTAGTTTGTTTTGAAATATCAATTTTGTGAGTCTCAAACTAATGCAACATTCACCATTTTAAACTGACGTGTTTGTGCACAGAGTACTTTCAGAATCAACTTTGAGAATCTCTCTTATCTTTTGTGTCCAAGGTTGACAAGATAATCAGTTGCTAGTGCTCTAAACTTTTTTTAATTTCTCAATTTATTTTATTGTTTTTAATGTGATAAAATGTGTTACCTGTCTTATCAAATTAATTTAAAATCATTAAATACTTAGTAACAATTTTTTGAGGCAAAATTTTGCCTACAGTCAAAAATGCCTGTGTCTGTTTTGAATAGACACATAGGTGTTGGTAGCCAGCAATTAATGGAGTCACATGCTTGAAGGCCTATTTTCTGTGTATACAGAAATTGTTCTTAAATTATGTTTTTTAAAGGCTGGTTACAGGTGGGGAGAATATGATAGGGGGGACGTTGGCTTTCTCCTAAGTACTTTATCTGGACATGAAAATCCAGTATTTAATGTTTATTTCATTAAGGTAATCTGACTTGTCGTGTAAGAAATTCTACTTGGAAGAAAGCATTTTCTTTCAGCTTGTGGCTAATGATATGGAGCAACAGAACACCAGGCTAAAGGAACAGAAGATGATAGGGAGTATAAGCATAGTGGAACGTGTTACTGGTACAGAATTACCTTCAGAAATGTCACCTGTTCTCGCTATATTTCCCACAATTTCTTGTCATGAAAACTATGCTCTGAGAAGAGAAGGGCATTACTCTTGCAGGGTTTGAACAAATTTTCCTCTTGTATGGTTAGGATAAGGCTTTTGTGGATGTCGCTCACTGGCAGACAGATTAAAATCTTAAAATGAGGATTTACTGGTCAAAGCAGATGAGTGTTCTTCTCTTTCAATGAAACTTGTAAAAGAATGGGTGAAGTTCAGGCAAAGATGCTGCATCAGCTAATAGTAATGCCATCCCAGATGGGTTATCAAACAGCTAGAAATGTCCACCAACAGGACAAATGAAGGATTTGGAGAGTCAACTATGTATAGAAAAACTGAGTGTTTACCATTGCAGGAAATATACTTTCATAGTTGTTTTTTATGTCCAAACATTACTCCTTGAGAGTCATCATATTTTATGAAAACTTTTATTAACATTTCCGAATGGCCTTACCCCCATTGTGTTTTTATCAGTCCCAAGAGCCATAACCTGTTTAAAATATTTTTTTATCTTTATAAACACAATAAAGTAAGCTGTCTTGCACATGGATTTGTAGATCTCATTAGAGATACTTTTTAAAAAGGTACTCCATCTCTTGGGAAGATAATGACAAGTAGTAATCTTGGCATGCAAAGTTTTCAGACAGGAGTGGTTTGTTAAAATAGATTGTTTAATCTTTTCAGCATTGTTTTGGAGTGGATGTACTTTTTAATTGCACTTTTACCAGCATTATAACTTGAATGAGGGAAAGACAAGGGCAACTGAAAACAAATGCAGTAGCAATATCAGTTAGATGGTATTCCAGGTGAAAACATAGCTAAAATATTTGCTTAAGATTTCAAGTGTTATCAAAGTCATGCAAGAAAAATGGCAGTTTTTAAACTCATTAAAGTTAACATTTGTCTGTATTGTAAATGAGGTATATTCCCTAGGGTAGTTAACAGCTTTGGTGGCACAAGATGGGGGTAATTTTTCAGATGTACTGTTTCCAATGGGCCAGTGTCCTAAGGCTTTGCTTTAAATGGCCTTTTTATGCAGTAGGATAATGGGCAGTTTGTGCATTGCTAAATCAGCCCTATTTTGTTAGGAATGTTACAGTCAGGGCACTTACAATTTGTCAGAGGAAATGCAGAACATCTCTACAGGAGTCTGTTTAAGAGGACATCATTTCTCGATAAGCTCTTGCTTAGGTCAACATGCAGCACTGCTCTTACACTATTCCCCTGTTGCTTCTGCCACACGGGAATGCTCTGATTTATTAGGATTGCACAAGTCATGTCCTCCGCCTGACTGAATCCACAACGTGGAAATTTTCTCTTCCCTCCCCCTTTTCAAAATGAAATGTAGAAGGTTACTTGAAAACCCTCTTAAAGTATTTCTAAGAGGATTGTTTCAATGTAAGGAAATACCCGTATGTTGTACAGCGTCTTTACTGTATATCTGCATGTTATAAATACATCAAGACCATTGTTGTTTTGGAAAGTGTGCTATTTAAGAGAATCCATGTTCTATTATCATACTACTGTAAAATGCCTGTGATGATGTGCAAAGGTAAAATGAGAAGATTGTGAACCCTAGTGAATGTGATACGAAACCATCCAGCAAGTAATGACATTATAGTTTTTAACCTGAGCATACAAAAACCAAACATCAACAAAAAGATGCAAAAGTCAAAGTGAGTTGCAGTGATGTGTACTACAAGTGTATATCCTGTCAACTTTTTAATTACATTTCAAATTGTACAGACATTTCTCCTATAATACTAGCTTAATGAACGATGATTTTTTAGTCAAATCTGCTGTAAAAACTATGTGCAATTCAGTGTTGTGTTCATTTCCCGTTTGATAAAGGTGCTAATACTCTGTCATTCAGACTGCTATTACTAAGAAATTTTTGGTTTGTTTCAGCATTGTGATATTTTAAACTCAATGCAGCCAAGGACATTTTTAATGAAAAGAAGAAAGTGATGAAAAGCCTTAGTAATTTTGTGTTTGATGCCAATTGTAATATGAGAAGTGCAGAAAATACTTTGAAGGGGTCAAAGCTATTCCTCTTTTTTTTTTTCTTTTCTTTTCTTCTGTAACACTGAATTTAGCTGTCTGCAGGCGTTTGAACCCAGAATATTCTACCTTCTCTGCAAAGAGATATAACATTAGAGTTTTTCTTAAAAGGCATCTTGGGTGACTGTGAGTAACCTTCACTGGAAATGAAGTAACTCCATTATTCTGATTCACATCTACTCATTCCTTACGGTTTCTTTTTCCCGCTCTTTGAACTGCTGTTTAGCACTCTTGCTTCATCTCTGCCTTTCTCCCTGTCTGTCTTCCTGTGATGCTTAGGGGTAAGAAGGTTTATTTCTTAAAAATATATGAGGTAGAAGTTTGTGCAGTTTTCCTGGATTTGCATGAACCATACAAAGATCTTTCTTTGCAGCTCTTAATGGTTGGCTCTTCAAAGACTGGAATGATCAAATGAAGAAGGGGAGATGGTCCTGGAGTTGGTAATGAGGCAAAATAAAGTCAACACAATGGAAATACTGAAAAACAGGTGTTCATGTCACTTGTTCTCCCTATCTGCTGGCTATAAAGAAAGATTTCTGCAAGTGATGCCACTGCTGAACCTGGAAATCATGGAGGACATTAGTTACCCACAACAGGAGAGGCAATCTGTGAGCAATATGCCTGAGCAGGTAGCAGGGATGAGGAGGACAGGGCTGAGGAATGGAATGCTGCACCATGGGCTGTGTATTGAGTGGGTATTTCAAACCAAGTACTGTGCTGTGCAATGATTAACAACAGAAGTACCTTCTGCTGGCACTGCAAAGTGGTGTGGCTGCACTTCAGTTTGATATATAGGTAGCTAAATCAGTATGATTAGACTGTGCAAATTAAATTGATGTAACATCATATAGGCATTGCCTGGAGAAGAAAGAATTTGATTTTCAGAAATGCTGGTTACTTGCAAAGTTCAGCTGCCTAAGGATTGCTTTGAAAAAATTGAGTCTTTGGTGTGGAGCCTTTGTTCAGTCAAAGACAAAGATAAAAATTTTAAGGTAAAGGACAAAGAAGGAATTTATAAGAAGCTATGAGAAGTAAAGACAAAAAAATTCTCAAAATAATATTTAGACTCAGACAAATTCTATGAAATGGAATAAAACCACAACATGACAGCTAATATCCAGAGTAAAATTCTCTTTAATAAAGTTGTTGTTAGTATTTTTATGAAAGTGTTAAATGAATATTTAGGAAAGTGGTATTATCATAGGAAACTTGTCAGTTTGCAGTCATTACTTGACATTCAGTTATTTTCAGTTTACTGTCCAATACAAAATTATTCTGATAGACACCATTAATTTTCTAGAGTATTACAACGTACACTATTTGCACTTCTTACTAAAAGCCTTAAAAGAGAGAACAAATACTTTCTTTCCCCCAGAAGTCAGCTCTCAAGGCTGCAGTTAGGGAACTATCATTTTTATATAGCAACTCCTGTAAAATCTTAGATTCCATTAAAAATATCTCGTATTTTTGCCTATACTTTTGGAATGGAAATGTTTCAAATTCATATTACTCTTAGATCATAAAGGTAAAAGGAAAAGAGACTTTATTTAAATTTAATTAATGAATTGTTAACTCTGAAACCTAATGATGCCATTAAACTTACACAATCCTTTTTATGTAATATCTTATCCTTTTTGCTGAATCATCTAGGTACTTTAGTATCTGTTCTTTAATAATTCATTTCAGCCTTCCAGGAGCTGTGAAAGACAATGTCTTCCTTGCCTTCAGGAATGCAGTGAGACAAAAGCTTTTATTGAGACCTTTTTGGGATTCTCCATTTTACATGGCCAAGTAGAAAACCTCACTTTTCAGGACAATGCAAGCTGAAAATATACAGATTTCAGCAAAGAATAGCAGAATGTAGCTTCTATTTTATGCTTGTTTCATCTTTTGGGACTGTGTTTAACAAAGGTTGGTAATCTTACAGATTTACTATGACTTTCATTAACAAATATATTAGTAGCTCATAAAGAATCTTTCCTATGCCCAGGACACATTGAATGCAAACAAACAAGCAGTAGAAGTGCCGTTACTTTTGAGAGATGTCATGAACTCCACCTGCTCTAAATACAAGTTGAAATCTGGCCTATTGCAAGAGTCCAGTCAGAGATACAAAGCAGCTCTTGGTCACTGAGCTCATCTGTGGAGCTCTACAATATGTGCTCCATGATCAAACTTGCTGGATTGTAGAAAGCAAGTATAGAGAGCAGCTTTAGAAGATATCTTACAGTTATACACACACAGAGAGAAATAAAGGTCTGATCTGGTGAAAGGGGAGAGGCAACAATGGAGAACTGAGATTGATTTTTGAAAAGAACATGACACAACTGGGCTAATTATAAGAGCACATCACAGAATGATGGCAAGTGTTAATGCCTAAATCCTCCTTATTTAATTCCAAAGAAACAACCCATCTGTACAACTCAAGAAAGCCCCAAACAAATACAGAATGTATAAGGATTCTGCTTTAGCAAAAATAATAAGAAAAGGGATAGATGTGAAAAAGGGTTGAACTGAGTTGCAACAGCACTGGAAGAAAAGCTAAAGAAAGAAACAGATAAGCAGGAGGTGTCAGATCATTTGTGATTTGGTTGTACACTCCACGATGAGTAGCATAAACATTTTTTTTTTAAATTTTGTTTTTGATTGCATACCGCACAAAATATTCTCTTGAATTAATGAGGATATTTAGAATCAGGGTTGATGCTCAACCCAGGGTGAAGAGGGAGTGTTGTTCCCTTACTGTGCTCATCCTTTACCTTGTAGTCTCTGCATTGCTGATAGACAATTCTAAGAGCTGCCAGTAGTGTTGGTGACTTAACTGAGCTGTACGGGGTAGAAGAAATACAGTGATGTGCTGTTCTGCTGCCTTTTTACTCCTGACACACCCCATATGCTGAGATGGTGGGTGGCAGTAGGAGTGCTGGCACATTAGCAGCAGTGCATTCCCTGTGCCAGGGGAATAATCTGTTGGCTAGTTAAATCTTATTTCTAATTCATTTCTACTTCCTGAATAGCACTAAGAGGTGAGGTCTTCATGGAAAATTCAGCTCTTGGAGTGTGTGACTGTGCAGTCTATAGGACAGTATGAAGCTTGTGCCTTGAAGCTCTATTTTGAATATTGATTTTAATATGTTTAAAAAAACCAAACCAAACCAAACTCTAAACTGTCTAAAACTTGAGTGCATTAGTAATTCTTATGGAAATAATGCAATTGTTCTGCCTTTGTTAGGTTTTTGGGTACATATATACATTGGAACATTCACTATACCAGCAGATTCAAGTAGGCAAATCAAAGCAGAAACAAAAAAACTTCTTATTTTCTCTGTTAATAACATTGCTTGTTAAACAGAAGTTGGCATACAATCCCACTGTGAATTGCCAAGAAAAGATTGTTAATTTGGCATAAGCTTTGAATTGTTTCATTCAGTATCATATGAAAATAAGTAGAATTATATGTGTTTTTGTGATTTGTGTTGCTAGTGAAAAGGAAGACTTACATCACAAGGAGAATAGGTGTGCACCATCAGGGGGAGTTCATGTTCATCTGACAACTGCAGGACTTGGCAAACAAATACAGTAAACTTGGAGGCGAGCAGCAGAGAAAATATCCTGCAATGTTTTGCTGGAAGAAGCAAAATAGAGCAGAATCAATCATCTTTTCAATGAGAGTTTAAGGTGACTTGGGCCTTGCTCTTACCTGTGCAGAGGACTCGTATACCCTTCTTTACTATGTGTAGAAGACTTCTCTTCCAGCAGGTTGGTACAGTGCTCCTCTTTTATAACTAAGACCTCCATCTCCCGGGACTTACTGCCCTCTATAGAGTTACAGAGGATGCTGAAAAGGGAGTGGTCCTCATGGCTTTTGGGCAATCGTGATCTGCTCCTTATGCTTCCAACTGTATGTGATGGTTTTACTAGGTAGCCCAAGAAAGCTGCAAAACAGGGTGAAAAAAGGCCCTTGGACAACATAGTTATTACTTGACCTTTTTGCCTTGTAGTGCTGCAAGTATCCAGAGGTATTTGGTGTTACTTTTTTCCTCCTAAAAAGCTAAATTTGTGTTTCTTTTTATCTCTGTACCTATGGATGACATGGACCCCCACTGGCAACGGTTTCTGCTCAGTTCAGCTTAGATGTGTACAAAGATGGTTCTTTACACCTAGCTTTTATATGAGGGCTCAAATCGGAGTAATATCATGAAGTATGTGGGATAAAATCCTGATTCCAATGAATTCAGTTTAGTTTCCACTGTTGGTTTCATTTGGACCAGAAGTTTGCTGAAGATGGGATGTTTTTTGCCATGGATTCCTGGTGCCGAAGTCTCTTTCTTCACATCTGGAATAAGGGTATAGATAGCACAGCAATATAGCAGAATTCAAGGGACAGCAAAAATAAAAGCAATTTGACAGGATTAGGACAATGCAGTAGACCGTAGATTGGTAAGGTTGTCTAACACATTAGCTCCTCTTTGCTCCTCCCATAGCTCCTCTTTGCCAGAAGCCACTGCCATTTTGACAAGGGTAGCAGAAGGGAAAATGTTACTGCACCTAAATTATTTTTTAGTTCACTGTCAAACACGTTAGTTCGAAACTAAAAATCCTCCACTGGTAATGAAGTGGGGCAGCTGCAGAACAAATTTTTCTTTTGTACAAGTGTGACAACTTCTGGTGGGGAAGCAGGGAGGACAATTTGAAATGTTAGTCTCCTAAACCACTCCAAAAGGATTTATTAAAGGATGTCGGTCAGAGCCAGGAAGTATAGTTGTAAGAGCTGTTATTTTGTACAAGGGGAAAATTCTGTTGGCGTAAGAATTGTTACTATTTTATTATGTATTTGAAAAGAAAGGATAGTGAAGTCTTGTCTTGGGTAAAGAGAAATCACGAGTTTGTACAAAAAGAGTTCTGCAGATACAAAGAAGTACTAAGTAGTTTTGATTAATATTGAAATCATTTTTGAAGGGGAAAAAGAAAAAAGAGGTAAAGCAAAGGAAGAAGGTATCTTTGAACCTAATTCTATGTATTGATGGCTAGGATGTTTTTGGTAGTTTCCTGCTGACTGGCATATGTAGTATCCAGGCTAGAAATAAAAAGTCAGACAATAGAATTGTTTTGGAGAGACTTCTACTTGCCTTTCTGCCCCTTAGTGGATTTGTGTGGATTTTGCTGAAATTCACTAAAGGCTTTGTTTTGTTCATTACCTTGTTCTGTGCTACACAGTGAGACACAGCGGTAAGTTATCAGACATAGGGACTGAAGGGGAAGATGAAGATAGCCTTCTTGTTCCATAAGAATTGGGAGGTGAAGCAACAAAGAAGACAGGAAGACTGATTCAGGAAGATAGCACAGTAGCTTACAACATGGAGGACAAGAGAGATCCTTAAAGGTAAAAGAACTGACAAAATTTCACAGCAGGCACTGGTGGGAGTTGAGAATCCAAGGGAAACATCATGCCATGTGAGAAACAAGCTTTCATTGATCACAACATGCCATGATGTTTCCATGATAGCGCTGTCTAGGAAACTATTAAAAGTGGTGAGAAGAGAATACAATATCTGACAACTTTTTATTTTGTTTTAAGAGGTACACATTAAAAATACATCTAACGTATGGGACACAAAGAATCTAAATAATGTTATTAAACTTCTGGTAGATGTGAATCTCCAGGGATGTTTACATATGCTTTTGAAGGAAACCGAAAAACATTAGATTTTGCAATTCCAGGATTAATGCATCATTTTATTTTGTTCTGTTTAAAGAAATCTATGCAGAATTATTAAGTTACTCGAAATAAGCCCAAAATAGAAGACTGAGTTTTATAAACATTTTACATATTTGTGTTTAATTTGTTGAAAATAGTATAAAATCTGCTCACATTTGGCATCCCACATACAAATATTAGGAACGCAATCCCCTGATGCAGTATAATTTTTAACAGTATGATTTAACAGTCTTCCAAAGAGATATCATGCACACTTTTATTTTAGAATAAGAAACTTTGTTTTAGTATAGGAAAAATAATACGTATGCATGTGTTTGTACCTTATGAACTGAACTACCGTGTGTTAGTTTCTGTGCACATCTGCATTCACTGAAGAAGAAGAAAAAAAGCCAAAGTCCCACCAACAGTATTTGATTTGGAAATACATTTCCATAGCAGGCACAAAATATTAGGCTAGGAGATCACAGTGCGTAGAGGGTCTTTTACCTGTAAAATACAAACCTTCTATCTTCTAGCACAGGAGGGTTAAATGCAGAGCTTTTAAATTGAGAAAATATGCAGTTCATGTGGAAGGTTTGATAGCACTATATACCCACCAAAAGCTTAAATGTGCCTGACTGGTTTTATGGAAGACAGTAAATTAGTCTTTCGTTTACCTTTGACAGGTGAGAAGCAGTTCTTGCATGACCGGTGGCTATCACCATACATCCGCTACCACACAGGTGAGGCTTTCAGTTTCAAAATGATGACTGGTAAGAAAAACAAGATGTCTTTCTTGGTTATAAATTTAACTCTTCTATGATTAGTCTGGGCCAATTAGGACACCCCTGGGGTTCAAACTATGGCTCAAGTACAAGCTTGAAAGCCTGATTAGCTGAGGTCTCTCGATACTTGTTCTTGATAGTAAATGCTGGCACATATAGTATTGATTTTCATTTAGATATCTTAATGTTTCCAGACAATCCTAGCAGATGTGGGCTGAACTCAGATCTACGAGAGTGCTGGGCTGCAATCTGCAAGCATTTTTCTTGCCATTTTGTTTCATTTTTCCTAAACTTAACTGATTTGGAATCAGGAGATATAAATGAAAAATGCAGAGTTTGCCTATCAATCATGGCATGTACAAACATTGCTACTGCCCTTTTCTAACATCCTATTACCACTGGGTAGTTGGCTAGTCAAACAGGAATAAAAATTACACTGCAAACATCATAAGTTAGGCTTGATTTGTTGAGCAAGAAGCCTGACAATTCTGTAAGAGTTATATACCTCAGCCTCGCTGAAAATCAGCCTTGTTATGGCTCTGGTACGTCTATAAAGATTGTTCATTTCATATAAAACAGCTACCTGCACTGAAAGGCCTGAAAGGAAGAATGATGCTGGTTATAAATATAGAGGAAAATCTATTTGTCTGCCCCTTCGTGCTGTTAGCAAGTCACACGATGCAGCCCTTATGCTGTTCCTAGGCAGCAGGGGGAGTTTTCCATGGCCACCTTTTGCTTTCATCTTCTGGCCTGGACTGAAGCACATCATCTCTCTTTGTCATATGAGATAAAGCAATGAAGTGTGACCAGTGCCACTGCATTGCACTCTGCCCACCAGGAGCACGTTAATGATAATGAAAAACTATACTGCACCACATTTAAACTAAATGTGAGCGTAAGGCTGTCTGTCGGCAGACTGGTATAACAGTTAATGTCATAAAAGATAAATAGAAATTATTAGAATTGGCTTGGAAGGGATTTTTTATAGAGCAGGGTTGTATTCCTTTAAAGATACATTATCAGACTGTTAAATCTAATTTCAGACTACTGGGCAATTAAAATGATTAACATTCTTTACTCATATAGTTCGATTCATTAAAGTTTTAAACACCCTTTACACACTATTTATGTTGAAAATAGAGAAATAACATGTTAAAATGTCTTGGATCATTAATCATTCAAATTTGCTGTATAACTACTTTCTCGAAACCTTAGTACCACAGTGAATATTTACAAACCTCAGAGGCATTTTTGAAAGGATGAACAAAATCAAATTTTACCCACCTCTGCTATGTCCAAGAGACCTTTGGTAGTTCCCAGGCCCTTTGTGTTTGCAAGAAGAATCAGGCAGAAAATTCCTAAAAGATTGTTTTAACAGTTTTTCTACCCAGGGACTTGTACACGTCTTAGCTGTCTTCACCTGGGGGCTTGCTCCCTCTTTGATATTTGAAGGTAACAGCATGGATGCTGTTACTGAAGCTAATAGGAACTCCAAGTGTAAAGTTTTGTGTACTGAAATGAAAATATACTCTGAGTCTGGCACTTAGTTTTCAAGTGTGTCAGATGGAATTTTGTATTATCTACTGACAAGCCAGTTTATTAGATGGATGCAAGAAGAGATCTTCAGGCTAGTAAATGCTGCCATTAGTTAGAGGTGAAACACCCACTTCCCTTCTGTGTTGGCATTTGTAACAACCTCTGAAGCACTGTGGGACAAGTCATGAAAGTCAGTATACAGTATGTGACAAGACAATTATAAACCATATAATAATGCTGGCCTTTTGAAAATATTAAGTCTATAGGATTTTTAGTGGTTTGAAACACTGTTGTTTTTCTTTATTTTTTTATTCCTGCGCCTTCTGAAAATGCCTGGGCCTCTTTGAAAGAAAGGCTGTAAATTACATTGAGCAGTTGGATATAATCTAGACTGTGGACCATATTCTGGGAAGCCAGATTATTGTGTTTCCCTGTCCCTGGAAGCAACGGTAGAACTTGTGGCCCACGAACTGCCTTGTATTGCACCAGGTAAGAAAGCTCAATATTTGCATGTCAGAAGTTCAAAGAAATACACAGGGCTGCCGGAATTATGCTGCCTGTGTCAATGAATGTCCTGTTTCTCAGATAGGCCCTGGGCTAGATATGCTGAACAAGTGTGGTCATTACTCTTTCTGTAGCACTATTAGTAAGAGGACAAGGTAATTATAATTAGCCTCTTTGAAATCACCCAGGGGCTCAGCTGATATGTCAAAAATGGAGATGGTATTAAACAAGAAGATGCAGCTATATTTTCCCATCTGGCAGCATAATCCTAGCACCAATACCATATTAAGTATGCTAGTGTCTTTCACTTTGAGAACATCAAGGAGTATTCAGAATCTCTCCTAGATGCCTATTTTCAGGAGCCATGCACTCCCTGAGTAGACAGTGAAGAAGTGGCTTCTTAATTTAGGTGTTCTGGATTAGGCCCAGTTATTTTACAGATTTACTAAAGAACACTGCCTCCTAATTTATTCACTTCAACAGGATGCCCAAATTCAGTTAGAGACAACTGCAGTAATCCTAGGATCATTAGTAAATGATATACTGATAACAAATGTGTGCCCAGTCAAGTGGCTTGTCTTCTAGTAAGATTTGACAGTATGAGAGGGTCAACTAGCTGTAGAGGATCCACACAACTGTTCTGGAAGAGACCATTTTTTACCTCTTTGATTTGCCAGTTTCTCCCTTCATTCCAATACTCATTCTCTGTGTAAGACTGCCTGACATAACGAGTGGCTCTCTATGTAGAATCAAACCATGCTATTTTACAGTACCATGTACTGTATCTGATGCAGTTCTAACTCTAGACAATAAAGGGAACTGTCAGCCTCTATCAGTGAGGAAGTTTCTAATGCTATTCCATCATTCATTTCAAGAGCAACACAAGCAGAGTCTTTCCCTTGAGAGACTGACAGCCGTTATCATCTCTGAGATACTATAAGCTTTTGCTGACTTTAGGGAACAGAAATCCCAGAGGTACTCCTGAATTTCATGTGAGTGTATGGTGCTCTTAGCCAGCCCACCAAATTGGCATACAGCTGCACTATACCACTGCAGAATAGGGCTGATAATTAACAGCTATTCAGATGAATATTAAGATCATACTACTTTCAAACAATTAATTTGCATAACATTTTCCTACCCCAAATCCAGATGGAGGGAGGCAAGGAGAAAAAATAGTCCCCTTAACTTGAACTGAGATTACTGCTTGTCTTCTGGCTGCTGTCAGCTATGTCCTACATGTCTGTGTCTTATGCAGAAGCCTGGGACTTCAGCATATTCGTGATCTCTCTGGTGTCACTGTGGCAGTCATGACTGCTGCCTCCTCCTCCCAAACTTTTCTTGTAAATTTGGATGAAAGAAGTTGGGGTGAGGGAGAGAATCTAAAGGACTGAGAAGGGCTTCCCTATATGTATTGGAGTAGGGGGAACAGGAAATACTCCTGTTGCATTCATTTTATACACCAGAAATTTATCCATCATTTTGATTTGTGACAGAGTGTTGGTCTTCAAGTTGACCTAGCTGTGTTTGGTCACATAGTATTAGTATCGATTCTGATGCCCCGAGTACCTTTGCCTAAGCCTAGCTTTTCTGGGGGTTATTGGACTTGTTTCCCCACGGGGCTGTGGATAAGTTCTACTCAGATGATCAGTCAGAAGAATGTACTGAGCTGAAAATATAAACCCAGAATACCAGAAAACCTCACAGATATCAGTGAAATACAGAATACAAAATCTAGTCCAGGTCTCTGCCTTTTCTATTTTGCTAATAATCAAAATTACATTACATGGGAATGACTTTTATTGTTGATATATCTGGAAATTATTTTTCCTTTGAGTTTTTTAGACTTCTTATACCTCCCATTGATTTTGATTATTTACCGTTTGACAAGGGGAACACAGCAGCCCATGCTGTGCGAAAGATCAGAGGTGCCTTCATTCCTCAAGGCTATTGCCTTCTTTAATTCTTCAGCGTAGGATCAGTGAACTGATTGCATTTTCTTCTATTTGACACTTCATATTTCACATTTCTTCATCAAACTATTGTAACATGCTCTCTTTTAGAGCAAGCTGCTCTGAGAATATAGCCTTTTTTGTCTTGGCCATTGTTATAACCCTTTGGTGACTTGTAACGGCAACTTTCAGCCACTGTCCTGTTTAATCATCTTTCAGTTAAACTGGATGGAGTTGAGTATCTTGTTAATCCACTTTCTGTGCTTTTCTTTTATTGGTGTTATAGGTATTTCATATTTAATCATTGAATGATGTGACTCGAGGGCAGTCGTTCTTTGATTTTTTTTTTTTCTTCAACCAGGATAGTCTTACAGGCCTAAGGGGATATTTTTTAGCTGCAAACACTGTATGCCAAATCTGGAAGTACAAAGCACAGATCAAATATTTGCAAATACAAACAAATAAATGCACAATCTATTTGGGCACGTAGTTATGTGTGTGCATTTTTGACAAACAGCTCCTTGGACAGATATGTTTTACAATGGTGGGAAAGAAGCCAAAGGATATGAGTGTTTAGAGTCTTGCTACTTTTGAAGGGATCCATTTTCTATTAGAAAATAGTTATTATAAGTATCCAAAATAGAAAAACCAGAAGTTAGTTCTGTCAAACCTGACTTTAGGTCATGGTTTCAAATATTTTGATCAAATAGGCTTCTCCTTCCTTTTCTCTGTTATAAGATATTCTATATAATTTATATTTTCAGTGACTAATGTTTGTGCTGTGAGTCCCTGTAGATGAAAACTTGGGTGATGTTAGATCAAAGTCTCCAGTAATTTCATAATTTCTTTATGAAGAAATGCTTATTTTCAGCTGTAGTTGGCATCAGTCTAAATGAATCAGTAAAATGGGATGATCTCAGCTCATATAAATAATAGCAGCCTTCTCCTGTTAGAAATGCTTTTCTTCTGGAAAAGCCAGTTGTCCCACATTAATGCATTTCTAATCAAAAACACTAAGCCCCATATGGTATTTTTTAACACATTTGAGAACCCTGGTTAAGACAGAGTTCTAAATGTACTGGAAACCAAAGTTCATTGTTGTTCAACACTCAAGAGAATGTACAGAGTATAGCCTTGTATTTCTGCGTTATCCTGCTTATTAGTTTATAGTACTGGGTCTTATTCTCTTTTCCCCTCCACTTTCTCTGCTTTTTGTGCAATGGCCTTCATGTTACCATATTACAAGGTCTATCCTCTCTCTCCCTCTTAAACATAATGAACATCAGAAAAGGTCCCTGAGGCATAAACAAAAACCAAGAGGGGAACATCCCAGAATACTGGGGGATAGCGAGGAAGGAAGTCCACAATAGTTCAGCCTAACAAAATAACTAAAGCTTAAGATAGAGCTTACCTATAGAAATGCTGCTTGAAAAGAATTTGTTCATATTTTCGTGAAAAAAAAGAAATCTTGAGAAATACTTTTATCTTATAAGATATTTTTGTTTCTGTTTATTGTTCAAAACAATGACATCTACTTCCTCTGAGTCATCATTAGTTGATTTGCCAAAGTCTCATATCATGGTGTGTAAGGTAGAAAATAAACTGAATTACTAGAGTCAATATTGCATATTACCAAAAATTTCTCATGCTGTGGAGGTCCTTCAAAATCTAAGTGCATCAAGAAAACCCTACATTTAAGGTTTAACTCTGAATTTTTGCTAGTTTAAAGCAGATCTTTTAGCAGAAGTTGTGCTAGAATACACAATTAAAATAAAATAATGTGGTCTTTTCTAAAATTTACTATTTTTCATCACAGAATCATATAAGAATGTAGATTGGAAGGTCAGCTAGTCTAACCACCTGCCAAAGCGGGTCCAACTATGTGAGGTTGCTCCGCACCATGTCCAGTTCTGTTTTGCGTATCTTTAAGGATAGACATTGCACAGCCTCGCTGGGTCCTTGTTTCAGTATTTGACCACACTGTTGTTAAGTAAGTAAATAAATAATCTAATAAAATTTTCCCATGGTGCAACTTGTGTTGCAGGTATGTGGAAGCCTGAGGGTAGACTTCCGAAGTGAAAGCAAAGTCAAAAATGCTCCGTACCTCGAATCCCTCTTTGTCACTAAATCTCTTGTGGGTCCACTGATCAAAGTGCACATTTTCTTTAGCCTTCCTCTTGTTGCTATTGTACTTAAGGAAACCCTTCCTGTTCTTTTTAACATCCCCCACTAGTTTTAGTTTGACTTTCCTAATTCCATCCCTACATCCCATGCAATGTCTGCATGGTAGCCTGTTCCCACTCTCACCTTCTGTGTGTATCCTTTCCATATCAGCAGAAGTTCCTTATTCATTCATGCTGGCCTTCAGATGCACTTTCTCAGATTCCTGCATGTTGGAATGGACTGCTCTGGGCTTTGAGGAGGTTTTATGTGACAAAAAAATTTCAAGGGCGGGTAGGGGGGGAGGGCGAGGAAATAAATATTTTAGTTTCCACTTCTGGCCTGGCAATTACAAGGTAAGCAAATATATTTCTGTGTATATGTTAGGAAGCAAAACTGCCCTTAATGGCAAATTTGGCAACAGAAGAACGAATGAAAGGGAATGGGGTGTGGTAATGAAAGGGTTTAATTTCAGCATGCAAAATTCAGAGCTTGAGGAAAACTGAGATAAAATTATTGAACTCTGTGTTGAGGACCTATAGTTCAACTATTCTTCCTAGCAGAAACAGGCCACAGAGTGATTTTCTAACTGACAAACAGTTCTGTGTTACTTCTTTATATTGAACATCTTTTCTTCAGAATTTTTACATTTATTTTTAATCAGAAGATTATAAGGCAAAATTAATCACTGGCCACTACATGCTGCTTTTTGATAGAACTGTATCCATTTAGGTGGAGGATAGAGCTTACCCTCTTTCTGGGTAAGCTCTGAACAACTTTTAAATGGTCTAAAACATGCAGGATAGAAAAAGATCTTATCAGAGGCACACTTAGAAAGAAGTACCTATCTGAAATTATTGTTCAGCACACCTGGAGTCTCTTTCAACTCATGTGAGGCTATTTCCTGCAGTGTCAGCACCAAATGGTTATTCCAGGAAGGTAACAGAAGCTAGAAATTTAGTTAGAACGTGTTCACATGCAGAAGGAAAACCAAGCATGCCAATGCTCTTCCTCTAGTTAACTTAAATTGCCCCTCTGACCCTGCAGCGCTTTTCACTGATGTACTGCTGTAACATTACTCGAATGACATTTTGTCATTTACTGAATGTTAACCTGCAAAAATGCTATCTTTGCTCCTTTACTTTGAGACAGGATGACATGCACTGCATCCCCCAGTTGTTGGGGGGTAATTTTATGCTCCTTTCCTGACAGACAGGATTCCAATAGCACCATATGTCAAAACTCCAACCAATTCCAGTCATGTACCCACACCGTCCAGCTGTCACAGCTATAATTATTGAAACTAAAGCCCAGAGAAGTTTGTGGTTTTGGAAATGCTCTAGTCTCCTTAGATCTTTACTACTGATGTTATAGCTGATTAGGACCCTGCCAGCCTTCTGTTGGTCTCTTGAAAACTGCTGTAATTCTCATTCATCATGGAAGCTAACCAGCTGCTCCAGAGCCATCCTCTCAAATGTGTTGCTCGATGTTATACTTTGCTGTTGTCCTGACCTTGATACTTTGGATGTTCAAACAAAGGCTACTTATTATGTTGGTGTTGGTACAAAAGGATCCAGTTAACTACATTCTGCACAGAAAAATTAAAACATTTTTAGGTAGGTACCTGGTGTCATTGTGAAGACTGCTACTAATCTGCACTCATTTCTCAGTCATCCTGCTGCATTTTCATGACCATTTCAGGCAAGACAGTGAGAAGCAGCGAACTCCTGGAATGCTCTTTTGTCAGGCTGACACTGAGCTTTTGGCAGGAACGTCTGTCTTGTCTCTTAGCAGAGACGGAAGTGACTCCTGTAATCAGAGTTTTGAGCCTTTACATCTACTTTTGTCACTTTTAACATCTTTTGATTCTCTTTGAAACTTTGGTCCAAGTAGAGAGTTCAGCTATTGGCTTTTTTTATTAAAATCTTAAAGCTGAAAGTTTTATGATCTTGAGGTGTTTAGAAGTTTGTCCTTTCTGACAGCCTTTGCATTCATATCCATTGCAGTGCTAGATACCTGTAGGACATAAAGCAGCACATTTTTAGATTGCATTTTCACACTATAGTCTTTTTTGTCTCCAGGAACCAGCCCCTCTTGTACCTATTGCAGTAGCTTCACTGACAGTGTTAGTTATGCTTTTCTGGTTTGTTCATTCACTTAGGAGGCATTTTTTTATTCTAAATATATGAAAGCTTTTAAATTTAAATAAAACCCATGAAATTTAGATGGCTTATATTTTGGTCAAATAACATCTTGTAATCTAGTGCCCAGACTCCAATATACTGATCTCTTTTGAGATGCTTGGTAAGAAAATGTCAATACATTTAAAGAAGAAATGTTTTATGGATGAGGAGAGATTTTAAAGTGTGAAAAGCAGTGCTGAGTTGGAATTCCTAGACTGGAACAACTGACTAATTTGATGAAGAAAATGAAAGAGGGAAATTTGTTAAACATGTTTTTAGCAATTGTCTTTTAATAATGAAGAAAAAATTTCAACAAAAAAATCATCAAAAAAGGTGGAATTTGATGTTGCTGGTAAGAAAGCTCAGAATGACTTGGAATATTGGAAGAAAATCAAGAGTGTGTTCATGCAGATCACTGGCTCCCATTTATAGGTAACAAGGATGATGTAGATTTAAAAGGCAGACCAGATTTTTCTGACTACACGTAAGAAATTATCTCAAGCAGAAAACAAACTGTCTCTAATTTATGGTAATTCATAGTTTTAAGATACTTTTTAATGATTGTGAAAGAATTAAGAGATTTGGTCTAGTGGACCCTAAGGTTCTCATGGTTTTCCAAATCTCTGGGTGCGGGATCTTGTATTTTCTCACTAGCTAACTCTTGGTGGAAACCTGAAGTCAACAGCTTCTGGACAACTGATTGCACCTGACACCACTTTGGGACTCTTGGTAGTCCTCTTCAAAGTGAGCTGCATTAATAGGTGAAATGTGACTGTTCAGTAGGAGACTGAAGGAGAATAAAAAAGGAGTCATCAGTCAAAGAGCTCAATGCAACTGAATGACCCAAGATACGGAAAGAAAGTAAACAGAGGGAGAAACAACTGGAGAAGCAATCACCATAAAAGCAGCAGAGGGCTGTGTAAAGAGAAACACAACACATGAATTGTATCACAAATAAGAGAGCTGAGTGAGACATTTGAGCTGGTTATGTCAGCAGTGAATGACAAGCCTGAGCAAATGGTTTAGGACAGCGAGCAAGAATAGTGATGGAAAGAATATCTGAAGTGCTGTACAATCTGGGGTACAAAATAGACGAAACAGTTTTTTAGAAGTTTCCCACTAAAACAGAGAGAACACATGTTGGAATTCTGAGACATAGAAAAAAAGTAGTAAAAAACTTGAAAGATAAAGGTGAAAGCATAGGTGTGGGGCTCTGGCTAGCATGCAATGAACATTGTGTGAAATACAACCTGTTCAGAACAAGAAGACTTACAAAACCCACCCAAAACTGGATGAGTAGGGGAAAGTGAAGAGAATACAGATCTGCTTCAGAAAATAATAAGAAATACTTACAGAATGTATGAGGAAGACACAACAGATTTTTATGTGATATTTGTAGTAAGACAGAAATTGGTGTAGATACAGTATAACTGAATCTACCAAAATCTTTCATAGCCTTGAAAATAGGTTTAGCAAGCTATCTGGCAGAAATGCCATATTTTGGGAACTTATGGCCACCAAAACCCTTAATTTAACTAACAGAAAACATTTACAGGAAGTTATAAATTGCAATTAGAGAAGAAGCTATTAGAATGGATTTCCATGATCACGGGAGTGGGACAAGCCAGGTTGCTGTTACTGCCTTTGTTCAGTTTAGGATTAGTTTTGAATTAAAAGATGAAGGGAGAGGGGTAAGAATCACATTGTGTGAGAAAACAATGAAAAAACTTAGCTTCTCAGAGGATATTAATCTTATGGCTTCATTAAAGAACCTGACTGAGTTTCAGCATAGAGAGATAAAGAATGAAGTTTGAGACAACTTTAAATGGTCTGTTTAAAGACAGTTTGAGAAATTTCAGATAACTGTTCTTTTGCCATTGCCTCTTGTGTGATAATAGTGGTATTTCTTCTTACCAAACTGAGGGTCTTGCTTCAATATAAACTTTTCAAAAAGAGAATGTGTGGGAAGTAGCACCCTGGAAAGCTATATGTGGAGCTTTCGTACTTAATCTAATGGACCTAAGTATTTCTTAAGCAATCTGGAGAGGCCAACTTAGTTGAGAGTGCTCTTACAACTGATGGCTAAGATACTGCTACTAATTCATAACAAGTTTGAATGCAGTTGTATTTGTTTGAATGTTCTCAATGATGTAGACATCAAGTCCTTTTCCCTCTTGTTATATCTAACAAATATTTGGGAAATTTCTAAAACCCTTAGATCTCTGTAAATGATAGTCAAGTGCCCACTTTGTGTCTAATGTGTGTAATCTGGGAGACTGGTATTTTAATGTTTTGATTTAAATGAAAGTTGGAAACAACTGTAAAAAGGGCTTTGGTTGATTATATGTAACTTATCGTTCTGGAATATCGTGGTTGGAGATCACGTAGAACATGTTTAATTCTCTGTTGTTATATAGTATTGCCAAAACAAACACAAATTTTATAGATCAATACTATACACAGCAGCAGGAATGCTGCAAAAAAGTTCAAATAGGGAGCTCACTGGCCTAGTAAGTACTATGTTGATTTGGATAGGGAACCTTTTCTTGCATGCAAGAAAAAAATGAAAGTGATTTCTCTGATGTATTGATTTATTGTACTTATGCTGAGGCAAAGAAAGTACCCAGCTCTCCTAGGGAGCAGTAGAATTATGCTTGTTTAACAAAGATTTTATTTAAGCATTTTTAATAGCTAAAAAAAAAATCTATCGTATGAAAATTTTTAATTTTCACTTTTAGACTGTTAAATTAGCATGTAAAGAAAACCTTGGTCTTACCAGATAATGTAAAATTATTCAAAGACAACAATACTTTTATAAACTTTTAATCAAGTTTTAAAAGAATGTAGGAACAGTCATACAATTACAAGGATGGATTGATACCCATCTGCTTTGTTAGGAAGAATTGTTAATATAGTCCAAATTCATAATTATCTTAATGTTGATATAGTTGCAGTTTTGTATTTTTTTAAATAATAGCATGTAATAGGGGATAAAAAAACTCCAAGAGCCAAGAAAATAATAGTTGTTCAGAAAATGTTACCACTTTTTTTTTTTTTATTAACTGACAGTGCAGTACAGAAGTCTGCTAGGCAGAAGCATGCCAAACTTATTTTTATCATTATTGCTATTATTACTGTTTATTACAATAATGTACTTTAAATTTACAGTCTTGAGCCATCATTGGTATATAAGTCTATATGTGTAGCTATACATACCTAATTATTTGTGGAAGGTATTAGTATTGTAAATACAGCTTATCTTTGTTATGAGAGTGGCATTAATAACACAATTTCATAAATGCCAACATATAGTGCGATAATTTCAAGACTCTCTGAAAATATGTTGTATTGTAGCTAAAGATGTTCACAAATGCATGTTGTGTGTGTGGATGGGGAGGGGGAGGAGGGCTGTTTTGTGCTTAGAATGCTTTCTGATGCATAAATATTAGCATTAAATAATTCTGAATACCTTGTTTCCTAAAAAGATTAGTAGCTCTTCTCTATGTGATAAATTGTGTAAGAGTTATTGTTCACACCAGTCTTCATACTGTATTATTCTGTGTAGCTTTAAATAACCAAGTCCAAATTATGCTCAGCAAGCTGTTGGGAAAGCTTGGAGGAATCTCAGAGCTGAAGGGCCAGTTTGTGCCCTGACTTACATCCTGTGCAAATGCACTGACTTCGTGCTGGCTATAAAAGATATAAGGCGGTAAAGGATTTAATCTGTAGCTTTTTTTTTTTTTTATTAGCTTGGTTCTATTTTTTTTTCTATTTTTTATTTACTTATGGGTCCATCCTAACATAGAGGAACATTGTGCTAGTTTGTAGATAGCAGCATTTGTCCCTCTTTTACTTGGCATCTCATTATAACATAAAACTCTTCTTAAAAAAAAATAAAATCTACATGCTTGTTAACAAGAACTCCAATTTATATTGGATCGCATTTGGAATCACAAACTTTTCACTTGTAAATATTGCACAACAATGTATATCCTTTGTGTAAAATATACTTGTTACATCATTGTGGCCATATATTTGTTTCCTTAAAACGGTAATACCAGTTCTTTTTTTGTGCATCTGGATTGTCTCATCTCAATGAGACTTTTTGCAGTCCATGTTGCTCTGATTTCAGAAGAGATCCCACTTGCTATTCTCCGTGTAAAATTATAGGCATTGGGGAGACAGGCTGCATAAATGCGGCTTCACCAAACTTGGTTTGAATAACCAAAGATCCAGCCAGCTATTGCAATATGAAGTATCAGTGTATCATTTTGTCTGATTTTATATTTCTCCCTCTCTTCTCATTGTCTAGGAGTGACTTCTTTATGCTAGACAATAGAGACACTGAAATAAGGGTTCTTTGGAAATATCGGAGTCATCTCACTATACTCTCGTATTTTCATCTGATTTTGTTCCCTGATGACTTTTGCAGCAAGAAAACCTCAACTTCTGAGTATTGCTAAGTGATTGGCAGAAAGTGACACAAGCAAAGACATTTGGGCATAGACCTAGTATTAATTCAAGCTGTGCAAATAATTTAACAGACCAAGTGAAAGAGGTGAACTGAGTGGTTTCCACTGAGTTTAAAGACAAGGTGAAGAATTCCACTTTTCTTAATGACCTTAGGAAAAAAAAGTATCTTGTAAGACTATCCATGTTACAGTAATTAGACCTAAGTCTGTTTAATAAGGAGAGTGTAAGGCCAGATACTTCATTTGCCTTTTTTGCTGTCCCACTGTATACCTTGTGTATCTTTACTGATCAGGTAGTCCCACTGAAATAGGTGGGGCTATTGTTTTGGCACATGGTGGTTCATCATGTGGGATTGGACTTTGTGAATAGGTCCTCCTGAATTCCTCTTTTATTGGTCTGCTTTCTGTACTGCCAAATGCTGACAATCCACCTCACCGTTGATTAATATAAGGAAAATACTAATAATTTCAATGGGAAAACCAAACCCACATAATATGTGATTGCTGTCTAGTCCACAGAGCCTCTCATTGTTCTTTTCAGGGACAAGGATGATCACCCCTACTCAATTGCTAAGCTAGAAAAACAAATGTTAGCTGACTGGATAGAAGAGAGTGAATCAAGTTATGCTACTATTCAATGCTTGCTGCAGTTTGTTTTCTTAACAGTTCAATTTGGCAATAATTGAATTGGAGAAGCTGGTTTAGAGTGACACGAATCAGAAAATAAATGCAATTTTTTGGTGATTAATGAAATAACTGGCTTAGAAAACCTTGTTGGCTTTAACCATTCCCTTCAGGGTTCTTATGTAAGCCTAGTTTAGCTTTTCTGCCATTTTGTGTTTTCTGGGCATTCAGTCACAAGTTTGGATATCAGAGATTTTGGCAAAATTATAACCATTTGAAATGTTCACTTAAGCTGCAAATACAATGAGTCAAATTAGTAGATATCATAGACTAATGAGAAAAATTTATGCGGATCAAACATAGCTATGGTTAACATCTGCAAGCTGCCTACGACATATAGTCTTTCACCAAAGTGATTGAAAAATATTGTAATCTCCTCTTGAAATCCAGTTCAAATTATAATGTGCAAAAATGCTTCAAAAAGGACAGTAACCTTTGTTAGTCACATTATAGAAAAGTAGTTGGTGAAAACAAGAGCTTTGTGCTTTCAAATCAGGTTCTCTTTTCACCACTGTAATAGAATTTCCAATGCACTTCCACGGAAAAGGAAAAGACTGTATTCGTATCCTTCATGTCCACCAAAATGTGAAGTTTGTCTCCTAGGATTCCTCCTTAAGTGGCCTTTAGAAATTTTAGCATAACCTTGCCCTATCTCCCACCCTAGTTGTTCTCTCATGGCTTTTACTACTCCAAACTAAGTTTTCTGTCTTTTCAAGAAGTTAGAGAAGGTGTCAGTGAGAACTCCCACTGAGACTTTCTTCAGGTACAAGAAAGTTTAAGCCTTGTGTAGGAAACCCATTATAAAAGGAAGGAGGGTTGAAAACTTCAATTTGTCCCAGTTCCATGGCACCATTAATAAGTGCCTTGGTTTTCTGTTTCCTTATAGAAAGTTTTGGAAAGTTACTCCTGTGCAAGCATAATTTTTGAAAGATCCTTTAAGGAAGCTATTAAGTCTGCTGGCATATGGAGAATTTATAATTTCTGCAAGTGTTATATAGGAGAGACCCTCTCATGTGAGCATATGATGCATTTAACTCATGTTATGGAATCTGCCTCTGTATCTGGCAATGATTTCAAATTTCCTGAAGTCTCTGTTTAAACTATAACAGAACTCCCAAGCACAAACTGCTAAAGTTATGGTATGTTATGCTTAGGTAAAAATATTAACAGAATATTTTAATTGTTTAGGCAGAACAGACATAAAGCAAAGATGTGTACATTTTCAAAAGTAGTCTTAGCATTTACTTTTGTATTCATACTGATGCTCAATCACTCCCTTTCTTCCCTATCTTCCAAAAGACATTGTCTGATGTGTTTCTAAAATGCACTTGGTCTCATGAAGATAACGGACACTGATTCTGATGGCCAAAATTTTTAATTATTAATTATTTTTTTACTAATAATTGCCAACTGCATGAGAAACTGTGGCTTTTCTCCCCTCCCAGAAGCCCCCCTTTCTTATGAAAATCAATTTATTTCGTATGATGGTTTTCACAAAGAATTGTAATCCTCCCAGTTGACCATCTCACCTCTGACCAGATATCCCACTTGCACCTCTTTTAAAATAGGTGGTTATGAAGTGTTTTGCTCTTTTCCTTTTGGAGTATGAAAAGAATATTCTGTATGTGGGTGTTATGGGTGGTTCTTGCACAGGTAAAAGAAGTGTAACACTGATGACTGGTGAAACTAAGGAAGGTTTTTTGTAGTGCTAATACATGTGTATCTAAATCACATACTTCCAGCAATGTAGTTTCTTTGTAAGATAATATATGTGGTTAGAGTTTGTTTTGCTGGAACTTAACAGTTATCAGCTGGAATAAGTTCACAAAGGCCTGTGTTACCTGCTTCTATAGGTAGTTTGGTGGTCAGTCATCTGACTCGGAGAGTTTTGACTGCTTATGCTCTTGTTCTCTCCAATACTGTTTAACTCTTCTACAGGTCTATAGCAAGTTCTACTAAGACATGAAGATAAATGAGCGTTTTTTCCCTAAAAATCCAATGCATCTAAAATATTAGGGCATTGCTGTTAAAGAGCGTTTACTATGTTGCCCCCTAAAGAAGCTTCATTTTAATTTGTCTGAATTAATTAAATGCTAAAAGCAGCTCAAATAGTGTGTTTTCTGTCAGAGAGCACAGCCACTTATGTAGGTCTACTACTGAAGCTGGCAGGGGCTTGAATTATTTCTGTAAAAGTTTTTATATGTTCTATAAGTTTATATAAATTTCCTTTCAAAGTTGGGGCTTGTATGCCAAGCTTTAAAATGAGAAAGTAAATTTTTATAGCCCTGTTATAATGGAAAACTTAACCTTAATTATTGTCACATGAATGACTTAAAATAGGAAAAATTAAGCAAATAATGGAATTATAAAATTATATTTTATTCTAGTAAGTCTTTAGAAAGCCAACATTATAGCTTAAAATAATGCAGCAAATAAAGATGTTTACAATTAGTTATGTTGATTCTTTGCCACCTTTCTTTCTCCTCCTGTGAAAAAAACCAAACCCACAAAACCCCACAAAACACTGTTTAAGGTGAAAGCTGTTTCTATCATATTATTTTTTCCAAGACAAACACCCAGTGCCTAGTGCTTTATCCTTGAAAATTAAAATAAAATATTTTCATGTAATCAGTAAATTTCGTTATGAAACTTTACAGCAGCTATATTAAACGATAAGAATAACTACTATTTTGAAATTCTGAACATCTTATAATTAGACCAGGCTTTAAGAAATACTCAGAGTTAAGGCACATTAGAATGTATTCCACAACATGGAGACAGCCCTGACAAAGAAACATTATTCTTAGATTTACAATTAATTACCCTTATGTCTATACCTTGCATTCAATTTGCATATCTTAAAAGTGCTGTAAATTTCGTAGCACTCCCTTGTTATTTAAGATCATTCCGCTTTAGTAAAAGTTTCTACAGTGATAACTTTCTCTTGATTATGTAGTTGTGAGGTCAATAAATCTGGCTTTACTTTGCTCTACAATGTTATAATTTTTCTTTTTTTGTGTGTTTTTCATTATTTTGCTCCTTGTTCCTCCTGCCCTCTCATTTATAATCCCCCGAAGAACCAGTAGATAGAGAAGTCTGGCTAGAAGACGAAGTGAGTGGTCAGATTCTCAGATGTTATCTTTTTCCCAGAACGCACTGGTACTGGGTGTCTGACATGTTCTATACATCTTTCTAGTGTCAACCTCATTAAACAAATACAACTTGATGTATAGCTCTCAAGAAATGAAATTTCATGCAATGAATTTGCTCTATTCCAGCCTGTGTTCTTCCCTTTTCTCCCTCTCTTTTCTACTTCAGGAGTAATTTTGTATAATCTTGCTTTCTAGCATAAGTTTACATGGTGACCATTCATAATTTTGTACCCTGGAAAAAGTGTTTTTCTGGTATTTAAAGAAATATCCCTGTTTAAGTTCACAACTGGACGTTTCCTACTTTCTAAACAAGGAATCATTACCACTGGATAAGATGTGATATACCATTCAGAATGTGCTTCAGTATGTTTACTTTGGTCAGATATGTATGTGGATTTTCTCTAAATATTAGACATATCTGTTGCAACAAGCTTGTTGTAAATTTCATAGTCTTCTATGGGTAATTATGTATAAATGTGCTAGAACTGTGTTTTATGGTCTAATTCAAGGTTAACACAATATCCTGTAAGCCAGAAGGACATTGAACACTTTGCCAGAATAGTAAATATTACTCTCATCCTTTCTTTTCCCTTTTTTTTCCCCTTCAGCTTAAAAGAATTTTTAAAAGAAATATATTTTCGAACTAAAATAAACCTTCTTTAATAAGACTATATATTATTTACAGAAAAATGCCACTAAACTCAATTAGTACTGGTCTCACCACTGGGTAGAATTGAAGTTGTTGAATGTTTTTTAATGTACTTCATTGAAGTAATTTACTGAATCTGGGGCAATATTCTATTTTTAATCAAGTTTAAAAGTATAATGTTTGAGAAAACAGCAACACACCATATAGATTTTTGTAGATGCACTGCTGTAAAAAATACGTAGGCAAATGCATAAAGTTTATGCCCATCATCTTCCTTTTACTAAGAAAAATTGTTTGAATGTTGTTTTAAACAGGTAATTCCTTATTTCTACCCCTCTGTATTATTAATTGGTAGCTTATTAGAGTTATTTTAAAAGTTATTATTACAGTCTTTTTAATTTAATATTTTATGATATAACACTACTATTTAAAACGAGTGTGCTGGATAACAGCAGCCATCCAAAACATTGTCTGTTGCTCAGAAACAGAAAAAATAAAATAATGGAAAGCAGAGCTATTGTATTAAATTAATGACTAGCTATAGTTCATACATTAAACAAAAACTCAGAATAGGGTACTTTTAAATGCTTTCTTATTGAGCGATCCAATCATTGTGAACTTTGAAGCTGAAGATATATGTTTTTAAAATGAAAGAATCTGGTTTTTTTCCCTTGGGACATGATGTTGAAGTTATGGGTAAAAACAAGGTTCGAGATTTAACAAATATATTCATCTCTGCTTCTGAATTTCTCTCAGGCCTTTTAATACATAAATAGTTTTGAAGATCTAAACTACATTTATCCTGATTTTTATGGGCCTGATATAAGCAAGTGTTGGATATGGCATTGTTCTATTTGATTATAATATAATGTTTCTATTAAAATGATTTTTAAGAACCTTCCCAAAATTCCAATAACACTATTTCAAGGAATATAACATGGTAGTGGAGATTAGCTAGCCCTAGAATACCTTGGCAAAAGTGTTCAAGTAGCAAGAGTTTTTCTAGTCTTATGTCCTATATACATCTGTTAAATTACTCAGAGATCTCATTAAATAAAGCTAATGTACTTGTAAAACAGTAGGGAGAGACAGTATATCATTGTAACTGTTAGAAAGAGCCATTCTGGCAAGGAGGGAGCCAAGAAGGCTAGGTGTATGCTGGTCAGTGTAGATGTTTCTAGGCCATAAATCTTGGCCCTTTCCTGCCTAGTTATTGTGTATTTCTTTAGGTGAGAGATTGATTGTAGCAATGGAAGATGAATTTGCCCATAGACCATTTCTTTTTTTTTTTCCTCTTTATACTCCTGATGCCTCGCCAAGGTGATAATGCTTTTTTTCCTGCAATCATTTGTTTCAGATTAAAAGCATGAAACTGCATGGAGAAACACAAGAAAGCTTGTCTCTGCGGTCAGGCGAAGATGAGGGCATGAAGATGTATAACTGTCCCAGGTGGGAGAAGAGTACAGTTTACCCCCTCAGGATTTGTAACAGGTTTTGTCTGAAGGAGAATGAAATAGGGTAAAATTTGAGAAATAACCCCAGCATTTTTTTGTTGTGCATTTTGAGCATGGTATTTTAATTTTTTAAGTATTGCTGAGTTGTGCAACAGTGCTACTAAAATATTCCTTACCTGTCTGTTTACTGCTGAGCAAATCACATAAGAACTGCACCCTTCCATGTTTCGTGTGGTGTGTCATCCCCCCGACCCCCACCACTCGCCCTGCCATTTGTACTACGTAGTGAACATGGAGGGGAGTACTTTTCATGAATATATATAGATGCTGAATTTATAAGGATCAATATAGTCACAAATGTTGTACAACATGTCAGGATATCATAAAAAGCAGGCAGTTCTATATAAAATACTAGCTTAATCTTGGAGATTTTAAAGCCTCATTAAAATGTGGATAAAGTCCATATATGGAATAGCAGCATTCAAAAGGTTGAAGTTGTATATCTGTGGTGCAGAAATTTTAACCATTACATTTGAATGTCAGTCGACTCATTTGATCACAGATGATATTAACATGTAAAAAGTTAAGATGACGAGATGCATTGTATATATCATATAACCTAATAGGATTTGTTGTTTAAGGTTTGGGGATTGTGATGAATAACCTTGGCCCTTAATTTGTGAAATCTGTGATTCTAAATATGAGCATCTCATAGCAATCAAATTTTACATTACAGGACTTCAAGGCAAACTTTATAACTTCTGCTAAGAAAAGGCCTCACTGTTTAATTGAGCAGAATGATTTGGTAGCCTTTGGGCAGAAAGATTGGACAGTGGCCTTTCCCTGTGCTGAAGGGGTAATGAGAGAGCATGGCTGTGGCTGGGATGGCAACCTGGTTAGAACAGAATAGGCACTTTTAAAAAAAAAAAAAGGACATGTTTATAGCTGCTAGCAACTTTAACACTGAAAATTGCAAATATTCAGGTTCTTGCATGTTTATGTAATATACCTGTTCTAGCTTTGTAGATAATTTCTTTTTTACTAAAAGGTAGTATTTGATCCCACTGAATTGTTGTTTGCCAGATTTGCAGTAATCTGATAGTATATTGTACGCATCTGCATAGCAAAGTTATCTAGTAGTAACAAATATGACGATTCAAAGTGTTTTTTCATGGAGAAACTTTGAAAGTCAAGCAGATACTTTTATCTTGACCTTTCTGCAACGCTGCCCCATATTCACTAGTTGTCAGCACATGTTTGTCTGGAGTCATTCGTCACTGCCATCCGTCACTCCTCTGCCATTCCCATCAGTCCCATTATCTGGGATCAGGAGAGAGCTGAGGATGTAGCCTGAAGGATCATTAAACCTTAGCTTCCAGGTACTGCAGGTAGTCCAGGTGGTCTGTTGTTATTTATAATAAAGAAACAACACAGCAGAACTGCCTGGCAGTGGCCCATGAGGCCTAGAGAAAGGACGGGCTGAGGGATGTCATCACTGAAGGACAGCTAAAAGTGGACTTTCTTTCTCCCACACTGTAAGCAGAGAGGATTTATTGAACATCTGTTCAGTACATGGCTGGGAAGATTGATTAATTTAATTGCTCACACTTTGCTTAAGTAACATTTGAATACTTAATGTCAGGTTTGAAGGATATTATAGCATTTACTTGCACACCTTTTTAAAGAGGCAGAGTTTCTCATTGCTTTTTGTGTCTTTCAAGGAAGTTGAAATGCATCCTGAAATCTAGTTTGCCCAGAGGTCCAGGAAAACTGGAGGAAGTAGGAAAAGCTGCTTCCTCTCATAAAAGCAACTAGTTATTCTTTGTGTTTTGCTCATCGTGATAAATCATTAATGTAATGAGGTTGGATCATCCTCACTGAACGGTGGTAATTTTCCTTCCGGTATCCAGGATAGAGACAGTTCAGCATATTATATATTTCTGTACCCTTTAACATAATATCATGGTCATATTGAAAGAGTAGATGAGTTAAAGCCACAATAATTTATTGCATGTTCTATTCGGAGAGGGTATTTGGGAAGAAATTCCTGAGATCCTCTTGAAGAACCCCACCCATGTACTAAGGGAGAAACATTAAGAAACAGAACATTTAGTGTTGCTTATTTCTATATATTTTGTATACATCTGATAGTTTCTTGGCTGCATAGCTCTGAAAAGTTTATCACTAGTCTGACCAAATATGATAAAATCCAACTGAAAGTACTAATGGGCACTTAATACTGAGTATCCAGCACAAAAAACTAAACCTTCACCAAATATACCACAGTTAACCTTATTTTTAGAACAGCAAATGTTGGTATTATTGCCCGTATGTCTGGTAGCAATGCCTGTGACTACTAGCAAATGCTTATTGTTTAAAGATAAAGGTGAAACTCCTTGTTTTGCTGCAGTGTAGTACTGGCTTTGCATTTGTCACCATCAGATGTTAAACTGAGAAAAAGCAGACTGATAGATAGTGGTTCATGTACAAAGACTGATTCTGTATGATTTTTTTCCATCCTAAAAGTGATTTTTTTTCCCATCCTCTATGCTCTAGTAAAGATGTTCTTTGATCTCTCTGTACAGCAGTTCATTTTAAGTCTGATATAGAGTCAGATATTCTATTAGATACAAGATCTTTAAATATTTGTCTTACTTTGTGTGTAATTTGCTTTAGAACTGTTAGTCCAATAAATAGTAAATGATACTGACTTACATAGCCATGTATTTTTATTGTCAAAGATACCGTATATAATGTTCTCACAACAATGCTTAACTCTGAGAGGGTAGGAATTTAACACTGCTACATGACTAATTTACTACCTTCAAACATAAAAAGGAAAGCTTGGAGAGAAAGGCCTCATATGAAGCTGCATAAAACAGAGCAATAGTATCATGTAGTGGTACTTAATAATGGCACTGGCATTTTGTTAGCATCTCTACAAGAAAAAAATTGTTCTTAGAGAGGGATAATCTACAGTCAAATCTGATTGAAGTCAAAAGAAACATTGGCTGATTTCTTTGAAAGATGCCCGTCTGTCCCTGAATTTGACTGTACACAATACATCCTGCAACGAGTCAGATTGTCAAGGCCAGAACCAGGTGCCTATGTTACTTGTATCCTTCTACATCAGTCATACTGTAGGGAGCAGACAATTAATTCTGGAGCAAAATTGAAAGTCAGAGGCAGAGTGTGAAAGAACAGAATGACAATAATAAAGTGCCCCTGCCTCACATTAATCTCCCTCACTTCAGGGCTGTCAGAGGCGGCCTGGCGGTGACTAATGCCAAGCTTTGCATACAGTGGTCACAGACATGAGCAGCATGCTCCCTTTACAGCATCCGCGATTCGCTTTGTTGAGTTTTTGACTCCTGCGGAATCATTGAAAAAACATAGCCGCTGGTCATAGGTAGCAGGACGAAGTTCCTTCATCATACACCTATTGATCGATGGGCAGTATTCCCGGGCTTGGCTTTTAAAAAAAAAAAAAGAAAAGAAAAGAAAAAAGGAATCCTGACAAATGCAGGAAGATTAAACTAACTTTTTGAATGGATGAGCTCAGCAGATAAGGGTTAATAAGTTTAGCATTGAGGAAGTGCATATCATGTGCAAGTCCAAGCATCAAGACAAAATGATCTTGCACCTCTATAGACACACTAATCCATTAACATTGCAAAAGACTTTGATGCACATTTGGGAATTGTATTCCATTGATTTTATTGTCATCTTTTTGCACAAATAGTAAATAGGCTAACATTTAAGGAACAGTGTAATTATTCCCGAAAAGCAAGACATCAATGTAAAGTTTATTGTTGTAGACCAGACATTTTGACAGGAATACTGTAATATCCCAGAGGTGTCACTGGGTTACTGAAAAGGTTAAAAATTGGTGCATTGTGTCGGAGAAGAAAGGCAGTAACAACAAACAGCATTCAAAAAATCACAGGCACTTCTGTAGGAAAGTGGAAATGTGTCATGTAACAACATACAGCTTCTGTAAGTGGATTGCTGCACCGAGGAAGAAAGTGAAACATACCTAATGAAAATGCTTCCTCCACTATCAGCGTTTCAAGGCACTCATTATTTAGATTGTAAAAATAACTTTCCTCTCAGGTTCCTCCTTTTATTGTATGCGAATCCCACACATGCTGATATGTTGTGGAGTTTGATAGGGCTGTGTCTGAAAATTTCATTTATCTTCTCTGATAATCGTGGGAGAAAATTCCCACACGAGACTTTACTTGCTAGACTATGCTTTTTTTTTTTTTTTCCCCCCCTTACTAGCCATGTGTATGTATACTAAATCAGGAGGACAACAGTATTTTTTATAGAGTGTTATTTGACAAGGAGAAAAGTACTTGCAGTCTTGCGTTATAGTTGACCAGTAGAGAAACATTCATTAGAATCTGAACAAGAGGGAAGGGAGATACCATACTTTATCGAATGTAAGCAAGAACAACATGTTTTGTGTTTAAGTTCTAGAGGACTAGGAAGCACATAGGTCCTCTTGTATACCGAATATAGTATGTTATTGGATCAGGAATTGAATCGTATTTACAGTGACCTTTTGAGCCTTGTACACTTTCAAGAACTGTAGGTTTTTTTCTTTTTCTAGGTAAATTTATTTCTATTAACAACTCCCAAATCCCAGTTTTGACTTAAAACATTTGACAGTTTTTTCAAGCTGCAAAACTGGATATGCAATTGTCTTTTCTTCAAGAATATAATAGGAAGTATTAAAAAATCTCTATCATAAGCCATCAGTATGATTTGAATCTGGGAACCCAAGCACAGATCTTTAGTGCTTGTTTGAGCTAAAGGAGGAAGTCTGCTATCTGGCAGCAGTGACTTTTATCCTTCACTTGGATTAGCCATTTCATGTGTTGCAAAATATATTTTACATGCATTGTACAAAAGCATAAGATGAAATATGCATATGGTATGTGTCAGACATTTCCAAAGATATTGATATGAATACATTTAACAATATGTCAGTCAGTCACCTTGAGACTCCATTTTAAATGTCATTCTAAGTTATTTAAACTGAAAACAGTTTATGGTAGTGGTGGCATTTTGGGAGGCTGGCAAAAGGACATAGGAAGAAGCCATGCTGATTTGTGCATTATCTGCTAGGTCTCTCCCTAGAGATTGTTATTCAAGTTCCCACTGGCAGAAAGAAGGAAGGCTTCAGTCTTACACACATAATGCCACTACTTTCTCACCTAGTGAGTTTAGGCCTAACTTTTTCAATCTGTTCATGGATAGTCCTGTTCTCTGGTTCCATAACCATCAATGAGAACAAGCAATGAAATCCCAAGACTGATCTCGACAGCAGACCCAGCAGAAATGCCACTAGTAAGTGGTGAATATGGCATTCCCTACTTTATACCCAATGCCTTTGGAGTTTTTCAAATGAGGTGGAGATCTGTTTTTCAGAGTTATGTAAAATGTGTATGTAGCATGGTAGTTCTACTAGTTCTGGGAAGAGTCACAGTTAGGGAGCTGTCAGTCGAAACAGCATTGTTCAAAAGTTTTGAATAATTAATTGGTGTGTGAATCCTGCATCCTCAGCTGACCTAGATGTGGTAGATCTAATTATGTCAATGCTGTGTAGTTTTAAATGCTTCTTTTTCTTTGTTGCCAATACACTTATTCTATTTCTTCTTAATTGACTGAAAAAATATGATTTCCCTATCTTTTTCTTCTTTATGTTTTATAGGGATGTAAGATGTCTGGCTTTCTTGCTCTTCTAACATAAGAAAATAGCTGCACCTAGAAATTCTGGGCTTTGTTTTACAGAAACCATGAAGAACTTACATATAAATGAAAAAACAGCACTTCAGTTGTTCAAGAAAACCAGCAGTGCTATACAGAAGAAAACTAATGAATGCATGCTTGTAGAATACATGAGTTCTGCTGACCTCAAATCACTCTCAGTTTAGGAGGCTATGAGGTCAGAAAACTACTCTGAAACTTCCTACTGAAGGTGTATTATTTTGCAGCATACACAGCTATTTTGGCTACTGGGATGTACTGCTGATTCCATATCCATAAAATCTGGAGAGAATTCAGGGCACACAGACTGGTTTCCTTTCAGCCAAGATGAAAAAGCCTGAATTCTATCCTCCAGATTGGAAGATTAAGAGGTGCTTATCTGCCCAGATTGCATTCCCACTTCTGTGCACAAAATTGGGCCTTACTATATTTATGTATCATTTTGAAATGGGGAGAAAATAATGTGGTTTCTAAAATATTGTCCATTAAGGATACATATAAAGAGAAGTTCTATAAAATTTTGGAAATTAACCTATTTGCAAGTAAGTATAGTTTTTCAGTAGAACATGTTAATACTCATAAAACAAATTCAGGAGAAGCTGTGTTCCTTCAGTGAGTATTCTTTATCATATATTACCATGCCATGTCCAACTTATATGGGCACTGTTTTGGTATGATCCTTAAAAATGAAGGAACCCTTTTCCATCATGGGGATTGTTCCCCATATTTGTGATCAGATGATGCCAGTTGCTTAAAATGATGTCTTACAATGTCCTGTTCATTGTTAAATTATGTTTTTCTAGTTTACAGGGAAATGTAATGAGCCCCTAAACATGTAGCCAGCTTTTGAAGGAAAGGCAAAGCTTCCCCTTAGATGTGATTAATACATTATTGTTGCTTATAGTACAACTAAGGGGTATGCCACATGATCTTGGAAACAAATAGTCTTTCTCTTAACTCAGTTTCAACCACTTGTTAGCAGTTTTCTTCTTTAGCCCTTCAAGTGTGGTTTACAGGCATCAGTGACCACCAAAATGCATTTGTATTGGACTTCTCTCTGATTAGAAAGTAATGAAGAATACAGAAAAAAAAATCTGAATTACTAAATATTCATTAAATAAGATGTCAGATCTTAGGGTAATTCAGGTGGGAAAGGCCCTCGGGAGGTCATCTAGGCCAATCTCCATCTCAAGCTGTTACTTCAGAATTAATGACTGGCCTTATTTAAGCACACCTGGAACTCGTCTAAAATACTGAACCTGGTTCTAACTTTACATTCATTGAAGCTATGGAGGTTTACCACTGAGAGCAGGGTTCAACTTAATGGTAGGGACTTCTTAAATCTTCAGTCTGCTTTTGAAGATTGCATTCAATATATTCTCCCTGTAACCTTAGAAGATTTTTTCTTGGGTATGGATACAGCAAAGACAGACTTGTCTTTTCACTCAGCTTTAATAGCTTTAATTATATTTGACAACATTTTATATTGAGCTTGGCTCATTCTCTCACAAGGAGGAAGTATGCAAACTTTACATAGAAGTGGGCAGAAAATTCTGGCTACATTTGTTTGCTGTAGCAAAAGCCAATTTACTGAAAGGCAAGCCTTATAGTTATTTTGCTGAAATGTGAACAGGAAAATATGTCTAGTGCCCAGTATGGAATTTTGAATCAAAATGGCAAAGGAAAATGCAGAACCAACTGCAGTTTGAGGCCCAGAGCATTTATATGGATATTGCCTACTTGTATTTTCCATCTTGTTTTCTTGTTCACTCCCATGATGCCTTCTTCAGCCCAAAAAATTCAGCTTTCTCCAGATGAAATATTTTTGAAATTTCAAATGTTTTGCGGCATGGAAAAAAAATTTCATATCCATCTCTACCACATCTAGATATGAAACATCATCTTATGTGGGCTGAAATCATGCTTCCAGAGAAGCAGCATGTAGCCATGCTTATTTGATGACCCCATATCATCCCTGGAATATAGCAGAGGAGACTGCTTAGAACATCATGTGTTACTATTGAATGAATTTCATAGTCCAGGCCCTGCACTGACACATTTCCATCCATCCCCTGCAATGCATACAGCAGGAGTATTCCATCTGCTTCTAATGAGGCATAGCGGGGGAGGAAATCTTATATATAAACTGCTCCCGCATCACTTATAGTTTTATTGCAGAACATCTTTGCAAAAGTATTTGTTTGTGACAAAGATTTTTAGCTATTTGTTTATTATAATATGTGTGGATGTTGAACAGAAGAGATTAGCCAATTCCTAAACCTGGCAAGGTCTTTGGCTGAAATTTTCCTGTACTTTGAGAGCTGGTTCCAGACCAGCTACAAATATAGGCAAGATCCTTACATATTTTTGTAGTAAGGATCTTACCTATATTCTCCAAAGTATAGATGGTAAATTTGAATTTACCTATTGCATTATAAGGGTGATGCAATTTTAGCTAGATTTAACTCTAAACAAAGAGCAAGCTGTTCTTTATTTAATTCCAGCTGTAAACAAGTTATAGCAAAATATAAATGGAGGATGAAACAAAGGAACAAAAAATATCACTTTGTGTAGTCTTTCTTTTTAAATGTAGGCATCTTTGTACAATAGAGCACTGCAATGTTTTTTAGAGGGAAATAATTTACTGTGATGTATATGAAATGGAATTTTGATAGACAGAATAAGCTGCAATCCAGTTCTAAACTATAGATTTTCAAGCAGATTGATGCAACAAATTGTTAGCAAATAGCAGTTTGCAATTTGATGCTAATTAGACATAAGGCAAATATGTGCCATGACAAATTAGCAGCAAACCATACTGAAAAGGATTAGCAAGAGCTGGCACAGAGACTGCTCGATTTTGCATACTTCCTTGTCTTAGTCTAGGAGGTCTGAGCCAGTTTTCCTCTCTGTAAATAGGAAACCAGAGCAAAGATCACAGGCATGCTAGAATGCCTTTAATTGCATATTTGAAATGTTTTAACTCTCTCTTAATCCCGTGGAGGCTTTTCTCCATACCACCAGCTTTATTATCCTGGGAGATGATCAAGTACTTTATCCATTTAATATTATAACTAAATACATTATGAGGTAAGTAACTCACAGGGTTATTTACTTTAGCAAGTCTATTGTACTTATAAGAAAAAGCTCCATTCTTATTCAAAACACCTTTGCTTAACTTCCTGCAAATGTGTTTTTCAGCAGATTTAATTATTCATTTCATTAATAAATTAATTTTTGCTAGAGGATTATCACATTTCTTTATTGATGTGCACAATGCCCTTGTAGTAGTTAGTCTAGATCAAACTCATCACGATATCCAGAAGTGATAATGCAGTTGTGTTTTCAAACCAGAGTGAAGGAGGCAGGTAATTTTTAACCCAATTCTTCAGACATATGCCTGAATATGAACATAGCTGTAAGTATGACTTCAGGTCTGAAGCAAACTGCTTTTGCATCTTTAAAGGGTGAGAAATTTTTTTTAAGATCAAGAATGTCAGACAAAAGCCACAGTAAAAATACCTCATTATTAAATTTAAGCAGCTTATTCTTTCTTTATGTGGTTTGTTTGTTTGTTTGTTTTTTAAATTAAGTGTTTCTGAGGAAAGCCATCACTTTTTCCAAGCTATCAATTCATATTTCCTGATGTGTACTTTGTCAGTTTGGATATATAAAATTACATGTTTATACTTCAAGCAATCATTGGATAGATCAGAAGTTCTTAAATACTGTTTCTCTTTCGAAATCTGAGTTTCTAGGGCATACAAAATATTTAACTTATTAGCTGATGTAAGATGGTTGGTTGTCTGAATATATATATATTTGACATTCCCAACATTCCTATGTCCATATATGGATCAAAAACATTGTTAGAAATAGTTTAAAGGTGCTAAAACATTATGTGGTTAGATGTATACACACATTTCAGTTAGCAAAATAAATGAAGTGGGAAAATAAAAGGATATTATGCACAAAGGATACTTAACTTCTTTTATAAGTCTTAGAATTCCTCAGACAATTTAAACCATGATCAATAACAAGTTTTGCCACAGTGCTGTCTTCACGTATAAACAGTATGATAACACACTATTAGGGATTTACAAAAAGGCGATGAAAGAAATTGTGCTGTTTAAAAAAAAAAAAAAAAAGGAAAAGGGGAAAAAAGAAAAAACCAAGCTTTTTTTGCAATTCCTGAAGACACAGACATTTATATATTATTCACATAAAGGGCACTGTCCTGTAAAAGCTCCTGTGTGCACTGAGGCCTGGAGAAGGTCTTACTAGTATTGCCATGCTGTCTCTCACTGTGAATGTTTGTCTGCTCCCTTTCGCCAATATTTTTGCCCACTTGCCACATCACACCTGAAATTCAGGCTGTGATCTTTATGCCAGTGCAAAATCTTAGAAAAGTTAATTGATTGCCCTCCTGGCACAAAGATATGTTTCCTTTTTTTGTCCATGAAATACACTGGTGGTGTGTTCTTGGTAGGCAGTTTGCATATATTGACAGAGTCTAGCAACGTATCAATTAGCAAATCTAGACTAAAACCAGAACTAGTTGAAAGGCATATTGTTAAGAATTTTAGGATTAAATGCTATATATAAATGGTTGTAATTTCCTAAGGGAAATCCAATGCTAGTCAAATCATTGCATATCGTATCTTCCCTCACAAAAGCATCAGAAATTTTCTGCCCGTAACGTAGCTCCAAAACACCCTCACTGTGATAGCTTTTCTGACAGTGCCTAAGCAGATTTTACATATTCATGTAGATACACTGTCAACCCAGATATTGCCTCTGTGAGCTTTGCTTATCCTTGCTGCAGTGGTGGTGCTGGCAAATCTTTTTGTTAGAGTACAGATGTTGAAATGTACCCTTTCTGTTTTGATAGAATTGCTAGGTATAGACTCGCTCTTCTGATGAGCTTCATTGTGGCCATTAGGGTAACTCTGGTGTATCTGGGTCATTCAGTACCTACTGACTGGAAGACTGATTTGGAACACATTGAGAATCTCCTCTGAGCCAGTGACCACTTCATAGCCACATTCCAGTTTTAAGCTTTCTTCACCCCTTGTAGGAAAGGGGTTGCTTTTTTGGGGACTGGGCTTGAATTTTTGCTCTCTCCTGGTTTCTCCCAACTGGCTTTGGGAATAGAAAGAGGCTGTAAAATTTTTGAATGTAAATTTGTTTCTAAATAAGAAATAAATTTTCAGGGGGAGAGAAATAAATACTTGGTGAAAATGAAACCAAAATGAAACATAAAATGGAAAACAGTTCTTCTGTAGTTTTGTGCAGGTTATTTAATCCATCTTGGGAAAAGATAGTAGACGTTAGAGCAAATTCATCCTGATAAAGCATACATATTTTTTGGCAAATGTATTATCTCTATTTAGATCATGGGATTAATAAGATACATTGTCCCCAGGAAAATGTGTGTACTCATGGAGAACCTCATTGACATTGTTGCAGAGAGGTAGGTTCAAAACGCCAGATTTTCAAAACTGTTTTCTGAGATTGTGCAGGCAAATTTTGTATATTTGAAACCATGTAAATTGGCATTTGCATGACATATTGTGATTGACTGTACACTTACCTAAGTTATTTGCACACTTATTTGTGTACAGGTGTGAATCACAAATGCAGATGTGCTACAGTTTTTACTTCCAAAGTAAATTTTTTTCTATTGCATCACTGCATGTACAGATGAGAATGCTAATGTTTTCCCTACTGTGTGCCCTGGTTAAGAATAACTATGACATTTTTACTTTCAAATCATTCAAGTTATCCTTATCAATATTATTAGTGTTTATAATACACACGCTATGATATAGACTGACACTTTTCCTAGATATTGAAATATTTAAGGTTGTCTAGAGACTCTGGAATGCCCATATAATCATGAGACATTTATTGTCTTTATCTGCATATCTAAAATTCATCAATCAATAAAAACAGAGAGGGGAATCTTTTTTAAAAAAACCCAGACAAAATATTATCCTGCGGTAGTTGCTTTCTTTCATCTATTTAAGATGCTTGAAATCACTTTGTTAGCAAATTTCTCTTGACAAGTACACCTATTTATTATTGCTAAACATTCTTTTTAGGAATGTCTGAAATGACACGTGTGTTGTTTTAAATAAGATCATAGAGTTAATTTTTAACCACACAAGCAATACACTAACAATAGCGTGAACAAAACATAATTAATAGTTTTATGCCATTCATCAGGATGATTTTATTTGCTGCCAACATATGCCAAATGCAAAAATGTTTTGACTTCAATTAAAAATTTTGAACAAGATTAAACCTGTTGTCATTGAAAGCATAGAACATATATACTGCTAGCTATTGCATGTCTACAAGCATGGATGTACCAGTGGGAGAGCAGGGGTGTATGAGAACTTTGCCACTTTGTGCAAAGGACAATGTAACAGCTCTTCCTGCATCAACTCATTTATATTGAGGCAGCATCCCTCTGTCCCCAGATATATATTTCATTCTCCCTGGAAGAGAGATTTACAGAAATAGCACCACATATATATTTTGCATTTTATAGAGAAATTATGACACCGCACCCATTGATATCCCAGTGTATCAGTTTCATGAAGAAAAAAATTTATTATTATTTTTCGGGTTTTTTTCATTGCTTAGTTTTGTTTTTTTATTTTTTTAATTTGTTTTTAATTTTTAGAAAATCATTGCATCATGTTTCAATATATCTATATTATTCCTGTCTCACTAGACAGGACCTTATTGCCGGCAGAGACCATGCTGTCTTATTGTCAGAGCAAAGGACATTTTAAACACCAGAGACATGCTTCATCCTGAATTTGTGGCTGGTCAGAGTTTGAATTTGGCTACCAGTGCCACCTTGGCAATTTGAAACTAAAAGCGTAACCTAGAGGAAAAAAGTAGTATGTGTTGTCTTAAGCTCCTATTTAGTAAAACACTTATGTTCTTATTCAACTTTAAACATGCCTGAACCATATTAATCCCTTATTAACTGCTGATTTGTTAATTTTAGTGGATTTATTAAATTGAAGACTTAAGAAATAGGGAGCCCCCATAGGATGATAGGACTAAGTAAGATCCATACTGAATAACTCAACTAGTTCACCTAAGGGCTCACAGTTCCCTGTTTACTTAGGCATGCACTAACATGCATATTTCCTGTGTAGTGTACTGCAGTGTATGTTAAAAATCTCGGATTGTTTGCAAGCAAGTACCTTTGATGTGATACAGTGCAGATCCATGAAAAACCCCCTAATGTCCTGAAAACTGCGTGCTCTGCATAAGGTACACGCTAATGGGGCTGTGTCAGTGTAGTCCTCCACCGTGCTCCATCAAGAAATGCTATGGATAATATTACCAAGCTTTGTAATATTAGTAAGACTTTGGAATAGAAATTACATTCAGCTCCTTTGCCTACATTGCTTAATTCTGAAATTGACGGTTAGATAAGCAGCAGATGGTAGAGATTTTGCAAATGCATAGTATTTTCAAATTAATTTAAATACACTGTATGTGACTGTGGCGTAAAACGGAATTGTAAATTGTAGATATGCACTTATAGATATGCAATGAGGACTGTAACCTTTAGTTTTCTAGCTGTCAATTTTGCTTTTGTTCTCTGTTCCATTTCTGGAACAGAAACTCTTCATAAGTTTGTGAGTTTAGGTTCAGCAGAAACAGGGAAAAGATATCTGGATTTAAAACACTTGCAACATAATAGCAATTTAAAAATACTTATAAGAGGACACATATAGTAGGAATAGGAAAATCATCATAAATGGTACCTCTCAGAATACTAGAAATATTTACGTTTACCAAGGAATGGGCAGCTACAGGAAAAACAGCTTAATGAAATGCATTTGGACCCTTCGAAAAAGAGCAGAGAGTTAAGAACTGGCCAGTATTAAGCATAGGGAAAAGTTAAGGGAGGGCTATTATTATATATTATAATTAGGATATTATATTTATTGGATTTATTTGCAATGGAAAGGGTAAAGTAAAGACATGTAAGGAATGCAAAGTAGAAGGAACAAAAATATAGATGACAACAATTTTTGCTTAGTCAAGTCCATAGAAGCCTCTGAAGAATTCTGGAGATCTAACTGATTGAGGCCATCAGGGAGCAGAAATTCAAATATACTCAGTTTTGACAAATTTCCTGCAATGTAAAGTGTATAGAATTATTTACAGTATTCATAACCATTGATTGAATTGTAAATTAGCTATAACTACTTGATAGAAAGAACTTCAGTGAAATTCAGATCCTACTGAAGTCTCTGGGAGTTTTGCCATTTCTTTCACTGGGGATAGGGTTTCCCCATGATCATCATTACTGTAGACAGCTCAATAGAAAAGGCTGCTCAGTTCACAGCGGTGGTCTTAGCAGCAAACAAAATGGTTGGATGAATAAAGAACAGGTTGGAAAAAAGTACTGCAAATATTATGATGCCTATCAGTGATATCCTCTTGCCTTGAAAACACTGTTGAATTCATACATTTCTGCTTGAAAATATATACAGAATATATAAACAGAAAGGGTACAGGAATAGTAATAAAAAGTATCCAGAAGCATAGAGATATTTACATACAAAGAAAGAATGCAAACAGGAGAGCTTAGTTTAAGTGAATGAGAAGATGAGTAAGATTTTAGAGAAAATGAGTGATTTATACAAGGTAAATCTGATTTCTTTCTTCACTTTGTCTCATAGTGCAAACAACGAGGTGTGCCAACAGATTGAAAATTTATAAGGAGGAGGTTTTAATGTTTTGCAGAATGTGACTTACAGATGAAAAAACCTTTGGAGTGAAAAGTTTGGCCGATTAGAAAACAAAACAAAAGACATCCATGTTTTTAAGGCAATTCTCACAGATGCAATGAAATAAAGTAGAAAAACATGAGCTAACATTTATCCTATGACAATTTTTTCAGTGAGTCTTCCTTTGGGTTATTGGTGATTTTGGTTTTCTTTTCAACAAAGCCTGGAACCTGTTCATTACTGGCGATAGGATGCTGAACTAGATCACGTACTGCTGTGACTTGTATGACTTCCGCTTCTTACCTTCAATGTCAGCATGGGGCTGTAATTTAGCAGAGGTAAGGAAAGATTGAGAGAGGCTGCGCACAGATTCTCATTCCTCCATCAGAGGTCAGGGAATCTTCAGCCTATGATGGAAATCAGGATTTATATTTTTATGTTAATCTTTTGTGTTTGGACAGTAAATAAAGTCCTGAGGCAAAGACTACAGACTCTTCTAGATGTTGATAATTCCCTGGACTGGTAAATAACTTCAGTCTCTCAATGTTCTATTTTAGCATTTCAAGTAAAACACATTCTGATTTGGTATTTCAAGCAATGAATTGACTAATGCTTCTGCCACACAATGTAGAAGGAGTTGGTTCATAACATCCAGATGCTGTCAATGAGCAATTTTTAATTTTTTTCAACAAGAGTTTCATTCAGGCATTATTTTTTATGATACAGTACAGTTTCTTATACAAAACAGTAGAAACATCTTAGAATAGCTAGAAATGCTTAATGATTAGGGTGGTACACAGCTGAAGCATTGCCAGTGAAATAGCTTGCTTCCTGATTTGTTGCCAGGTACTGAGCCAATTAGCAGTGCTGGTTATTATTTACATTTCATGCTATATATCACTAAAATTGTGTTGTTGATTTATCATTTATATTGTTGTATTGTCATCTTAATTTATTCAGATCATGCTGAGATACCTGGGAAATTAAGTAATAAAGAGAATGGCATGGACTATGTCTGTATTCAGAGATACTTACTTTGCATTTAATGAGAATGCATGTTCAGGTAAAACATAGATCACTTAACTATTAAATTGTTTTTTAAACCTTTTAAAAGTTTATACCTTGCATTTTCTATAATTAAAATGGGTTGGGTTTGATTCCAATCTGATTTCTACTCTTAAATAAGTCACTTTTTACAGATTAGCTTAAATAACATACCAACTAATTGTGCCAACTTAGTTGACTAGCAAGTTGCAGAAGGCCATGCTGGTTGATATATTATTGAGGTATCCAGTGTTGTTTATGTATTTGATGGTACTTTAATTTTTTTGGTAAATACTAACATATGTTTTTATTGGAAATCCTTTCTAATCTTGTATTTTTACAAAAAAAAAGATTGAAAATTGAAAGCAAGTCTATATTTTACAAAATGTAAATCTTTTGGATATATTCAGCTGACAAACAAAGGTGCCATGTTGGCTTTTGAATACTTTGTGTACTTTTTTTTTCCTTAGAAGGGAATAGAACTTTTCTGAGATCTTTATATAGCTTCATCTTATATTCTCTTCCTTTTATTCATCCCATCTAGTCCTTTTAAAATATTTTGATTGTCTAATAGGCTTATGTTTGTTCAATAGGTTGGTTCTAGCCAAGAATGGTTCTCTTGAAAATGTTCTATGCAGAAAAAAATGGCCTGTTAGTTGCAGTGGATGTGCTTTTCCATTTTGACAATGTTGTTTATTCATAAATTTGTGAAAATTAACTTTTACGTTAGGCAATAATTCAAGGCAAAGTGGAAGAGGATATTATTTTCCTTAAGCTATTATCTTTTTCACTTGCCTTTACCTTCAGTTTCAATTTATTTTTTTTCTTAAGGAAAGCTCTAACACACATGTAGAACCACATAAAACACACTTTCTTCTTGTCTATGTCAATGTGGGAATCTTCTTAAAGTGACCTTTGCTTAAACAGCTCTATTGACTCCAGCACTTGAAGCGTCCTGTGGCACGCTTTTTGATTTTCACAAGGCTGCTTCTTCACAGGGACCCTCCTGGGTATGTTCAGACCTGAGAAGTGAATAAGCCCAAGGAGCAAACACCAGTAATCTTTGAGCAACCATTTTATTTTCTGTTCACTAGCTTTTAGTTAATAATTTTTGCATATATTTGGTATGATGAAAATTTTATATGCCTTCAGAAATAAAGGGGAAAAAAGTTTCTGTTAAAGGAGAAAATCCTGAAAGTGGATCTTTTTAATTAAAGAATCCCTGATTATCCTCGGTATGAACTTTGATATAAGGTTGTGTGATTGGTGTGTATGATTTAGTGTTTTGGTAGTAGGATGGATGAAAAATGTCAAGGAAAAAATGATTGTTGAGCTAGAAACCTTGCTGTAACATGGCTCAAATCTATTTGGATTCATCCAGTGCTTTTACAGTAAAGAAGTGTGAAGGAAAAGTTAAATGATACCTGTCTCCTCCCATTGCTTGTAGTAGGAAGAGACACATATTTTGTTTACAATTTTGTATAACTGAAGTGCAGCACTTGCTGGTAAGTAGTTGTAACAACATTTTTAGAAGTTGAAATCATAGATGTACTGTGGTTTTTGTGTTAAACTCTAAGTTAAATGGACTTCAAAATTACAAGATATGTGCAGTCAGGTGGATTATCTAGAGGCTGAAGAATTTTGTACATTAAAAATTAGCAGACCTCTGGTAAAATATTTATCATGTTAATAAGCAAAGATACTTAATTCACTTATTTTGACAACTGTAGTTTAGTTTCAATCGGAAATTCTTCATGAAGTATGAGTGCACTTAAGGCATATTTTATGCAAATACTGAAATCTAAACTTGAGTCAGGCAGTACTGCATGATAAGAGATTTGGAGCATGTGTGCTTGTTTGTGTTTCTGTGTGCAGAAGATGGAAATACCTCCTTTATTTTTGCCATAAGATATGTGAATCAACTGGGAGTAAGTGATGCTCGACTATGCAGGTTTATTGTGTGTCTGCTATGAAGATTTCAGGAGGACAGCAGGTTTTCTGATTTCCACATTTCTCCTGAAACCTCTGCATGTCATTATACAACTGAAAGAGAATACCTGATGGGCTGTAGGAAGATGTAGCATTATTCCATGTGTGAGAGAAAAAAGATCACTTAACTTGCTTTTAGCTGTGTTATTTGAGATTCACAAGATCTCTTCTCACTTGAATGATAAGTGTCAAGTTCCCACAAAACCCATACCTTATTCTCTTTAAATATAATGGAAAACATTTGTCCATGGCAGTTAGTGGGTTTTCTATTTTAACGTTATAATATTGTTTAAATTAAAGTTTTTATTTTAATGATATTTACTACAAAAGTCAATTGCTTAATCAAAAGCTGATTCCTTTAGGCAGAAAATATGCTTCCCCAAATTCCAGATTTTTTACTGTTCATCCTTTTGAACTTGAATAACTTACATTCTACATCTTAAACTTCACTAGTCTGTCTCAGGATTTCATTAACAATATTAGAAATATTAACATTTCTGGACCTGTGTGCTCTTCTATGCCACTGCTGCTAACAAGTGGTATTGTATTGCTCCTACTTTTCTTAGCTGCAAAGAATAGTCAAAATGCATCTTGGAGAGCTGAATGGCAGCTTTCTTTGATCAGAGCTCTTCATCCTGTTGAAGCTACCAGGTTTCGGTGATAAATGAGTGGATTATTTTGGTACTGTGTTTCCATGTACATATGGAAATAAGTACCTATTCTGTGAGAACACTAAAATCTCTCTTCAAAGTAGCTTGTGTATCACTAGCACCATGTTGGACATCTTTTTAGTAACTCTAGATGTACCATATCTGACATTCACCTAAATGGTGTCCTGTGTCTTTTAACTAGGGGTTAACTATCCATTTGTATTATCAGTTGACAGAACGTATCATGTTAAATTTATGTCAGTTTTATCTTGGCTTTCCTGTCCAGGAAAAGGCAGTTTTGTACAGAACAGATCTTTTGCAATCATACACTGTGATTTCATGTTCAGTTGATCTATATTAAATCTGGGTTGTTCGCCCAGAATTTCTGTACTATGTCAGGTACAGATAATATGAAACCAAAGAAAATACTCAGAAATATCCAATTCCCTTTTAATCCCTTTATTCACTTTTATTAATATTTTCTTTACCTAGTTCTTGACACATGAATTTTAGTGTCTCTGTTCTCCTGGTCTGTGTTACATTAAGCCTACACAGTCTGGTGAGGAATACTCATTTGGAATGCAACAGTCAAAACAGAAGCTTATTTTTTGTTGAAATGTGAACTACTGAGGAGGTCATCAGGGCAACTGTTTGAAGGAGAAGCGTCTGTTTATAAGCAGATTTGAGAAAGAAAGGTGTCAGATAAGAATCATGGAAGAGATGAATAGGAGAAAGGGAAATTTAAAAGAGAAGTTTGCAGATTATAGATAAAGTAGATAGGATGATAAGAAAGATAAGACTGTTTGGGTGGAGAGCATGGTTTTCCCATGATTTATAGAGTTTTTCAAAATTCAAAGCAAAGCTGTGCTTGACTCATAGCTATCAATATCAACATGTCTCTTATGAATCCAAAACAGAGAGGTTTATGAAGCTCTGGTACAAAGTGGGTGGATGCATGGAACTTCAGTATGCCCCATCTACCCTCTCTCCCTCCCTCCCTCCCTCCCTCCCTCCCCATTCTGAATATGTCTGGAGAATTCAATAAGTTTCAAGTGAAATCATCATGTTACAAGAGATAACATAAAGTCAAAGCTGAAGGAGAGTTTATCCTGTCCATGACTTCTTTTCCTTTACCAATATGATTCAGGCCTGTATTTCTTGAACAAGGAGGAACAGTAGCTCATGCTTCCTCTCTTTATGGTCCTAGCACTGTTGGCTCATTCTTTTCCTGTGCAAGATCCTTCCCTTACCTATGGGACAATGGGTACTATACTAAAGCAGATCTGTGTAGCTGAGGCTGAAATCTTAGGTCCAGAAGTCTTTAGGAGAGGAGAAGAAATCTCATATTTCACTCTGTAATCTCTTAGGAAAAACATGTTGGCATTAGATGTTGCTATTCTAGTTGATTTTATTGCTTCCTCTCCTCTATACTCTTTCCTATTCCTTCTTTAACAAGTGTAAAATAAAAGTGAGTCTGAGTTTTAGGACACTTCAGGCATGGCTGGATCAGTTGCCAAATTCTGATTTACATAGCTGCTGATTAACCAAGGTTGGTCTTGTTGATAGGCAGTAGTCTGAACTCTTCCCTCAAAAACTAATGGAGCTCCAATGTCAATTAATTATCTACTGGATCCATGGAGATCAGTGCAGGAGTTGTCCCAGTGTTTTCAATGTGGGATCTTAATGATACTCTGAGACTAAATGTCAACAAAAAGCTGAAATGTTTGTTTAAAGTTACCACTCTCAGTATCTTAAACATTTATATTTGCTCTACTCTGGAAATACTGAGAAGTGTAGAACAATCAATGGAGGGTTAAATTAGGAAACACTGCATTATATTGTGTACTGTACTAGTTAGGTTTATCTCTTTATCATTTTGTTCTCATTCCAAGATGAAGTGGAAACTGGGCAGAGAAAGATTAATAGTCACCAAGCAGGGACACGGTGATTGGAGTGATGTTGCATATGCTACGTTGGCTCAAATTATTTCATTCAGTAGCAGAATTTAATTGTATACCTGCATTTTAGGGAAGTTTTCAATTTGTCATTCCTTGTGACTAGGTGAAAGTTGCTCATTTAGATCAACTCAAATCTTCTTTATCTGGATAATTCTGCTTCCTGTTTAATTTCTGAAGACAAAGGGAAGATTGTGTTCGAGAATTAAATTAGTTGTACACAGTGATTGTGCATTATTCTGTACTTAGCTATTGTTTATCATAGGTGAAAAGAAAGGCAAGATAGAGGAGTGTAGATCTTAGTTTCATTAACTTAACTTACCTGAGAACTCTGATTATCATATGATTTTGATTTTAATTGTAACTATTTGTTGCATGATCCTGTTGCTTCCCAGTTTGCAGTCAGTCCACTGTTTGACCTTTCTGCCCTCTTCTTGTAGAAGACATTAAGGGCTGAGAAACGGGATTTTGTCAGTGTTCATTAAAATACTTGATCCTGTCCATCAGCTTTTTTAAGGAGTGGTTTCTCTTGTTGTTTCTGGTTGTAAAAAAAACACTACTGAAGCAGTACTTGCACTAGATTATTTAATCACTTGCTATTAGATACTGCTATCATTTAGCTTAGCAGCCTCCTCCTTTACAGGCGGGAGGATAAGCTATTCCCTTCCAAAAATTGGTTCAACATACAGAATCACAGAATGGTTTGGGTTGGAAGGGACCTTAAAGACCATCTAGTTCCAACCCCCTGCCATGGGCAGGGACACCTTCCACTAGACCAGGTTGCTCAAAGCCCCGTCCAACCTGGCCTTGAACACTGCCAGGGAGGGGGCAACCACAGCTTCTCTGGGCAACCTGTGCCAGTGTCTCACCACCCTCACAGGAAAGAATTTCTTCCTTAGATCTAATCTACCCTCATCCTATCCCTACACTTCCTGATAAAGAGTCCCTCCCAAAGAGTCCCTCCCCACCTTTCCTGTAGCCCCCTTCAAGTACTGGGAGGCCGCTCTAAGGTCTCCCTGGAGCCTTCTCTTCTCCAGGCTGAACACCCCCAACTCTCTCAGCCTGTCCTCACAGGGGAGGTGCTCCAGCCCCCTGATCATCTTTGCGGCCTCCTCTGGACCCACTCGAGCAGGTCCATGTGCTTCTTCTGTTGGGGGCCCCAGCACTGGACACAGCACTGCATGTGGGGTCTCACGAGAGCAGAGTAGAGTGGGAGAATCCCCTCCCTCGACCTGCTGGCCACACTTCTCTTGATGCAGCCCAGGACACGGTGTGCTTTCTGGGCTGTGAGTGCACATTGTTGGCTCATAGTCAGTTTTCCATCCACTCATACCCCCAAGTCCTTCTCCTCAGGGCTGCTCTCAATCTACTCCTCACCCAGCCTGTATTTGTGCTTGAGATTGCCCCGACCCATGTGCAGGACCTTGCACTTGGCCTTGTTGAACCCCATGAACCCTCTCAGGCCTGTTCAGGTCCCTCTGGATGGCACATCCCTTCCCTCCAGCGTGTCGACCGCACCACACAGCTTGGTGTTGTCCATGAACTTGCTGAGGGTGCACTCGATCCCACTGTCCATGTTGCCAACAAAGATGTTAAACAACGCTGGTCCCAGCACCGACCACTGAAGAATGCCATTTGTCACTGCTCTCCACTTAGACATTGAGCTGTTGACCATAGCTCTTTGAGTGCGATAATTCATCCAATTCTTTATCCACTGAGTGGTCCATCCGTCGAATCCTTTTCTCTCCAATTTAGAGACAAGGACATCATGTGGGACAGTGTCAAATGCTGTGCACAATGAACATATGAATAATATTTCTGCTTAGAGTGAAATAATTTACCTCATGTGGCTGCTAACCAATTTAAGAAAGTAACACACACAATGCTACTGTTCTGTTTCAAAAATCACTTGCTAATCTGGAAACTTGCTCCCACTGGGTGAAGATCAAATCAACTTCTGCACTCAGGCACACATGACCTGTTCACAAAATCCAGAGGGAAAGTATAAATTAGAAGTGTTTAGCATCTATGAATTGTCAGCTTATTCTGCCCAGCAGGCTGCTGTCCTCTGGATATAAACAAATCGGTCTCTACTTGATCTTCTGCACCTCATGTTCTTTGACATCACCATAAATTTATTTTGTATTTTTATGGAGAATTCCTCTGACTGACTGTGGAAAAGAAGGCATGGCATTAGGAGCCTTGGCACATTTTTTTTGTGTTAACTGTAAAATTCTATTTTTCCCCCAGTGTTGTAGTTCTAGGGATCCTTTTATCATTTTGGTATTTAAGCCACCCTTGCATAATGTTTTCTTTTTGTTAAATCATCAGTGATCCTTTAACTTATCTGTGAAGGAGAAAATGATTGTTTTACCGTATGTGTTTGATTCTGCTACAGGGTCTTTCTCAAGTCTTATCACCACAAAATATGGGAAAAGCCCTTGGAGTAAAAGTCTTCCTTAAAATTGTGTGACTTTTCCTAGCAAGTACTCATGCTATAAAAACCGTTACAGAAAGAGTTTAGTTTTTGTAGTTTTCTGTCTTAATGTATCCTTCAGGAAAAGCATATCTTCACATCTCTTAATGGTGTGATAGCTTTCAAATGTATTGTTGTCTGAACAGTTGATTAAACAAAATGGTGCTGATTGCAGGAGGGTGGCTAAATGTGGACAGAAGTAGCTATTGCAGCCTGCTCACTAAGAAGTAATTTATCAAAGTTTTATCTGATTTCAGAGGCATTAGATTTATCAGTCACAGTTTATAAATGGCATGTCATCAGGATCAAACCGAAGCAATACCTTACTCAAGTGCTGCTGTAAAGCAAGTGTAAACATCTTCTGTAGATGTACTGTGTCCTTGAACTAGGAGGTACGTCACGCAACATGTAATTACAGCAACCTTTATTATTTTGTTTAGTTCTAAAATTATTTTGTTGTTGTTGTTTTGGTGATCAAAATTTGATTTTGGCTCCTCACCCAACCCAAAAATGTTTACAATTTCGCTGCTGGGGAGACAAGCATAGCCATTTGGTACAATGCATAGAAATAACTCTGGAAAAGTGGAAGGTGTCAGAGTCAGAAGTTCCCGGGGTGGCAGGAGGTGTCAAGGATCCCAGGGGGTGGCAGGGTAGGGCCTCATGGCCAGGGCTCATCCCACTACCTCAGCCAGGGAGCAGGGCAGTGGGGGGCAGCCCCAGTTCGGGGCATCAGGAAGCTCCCTAGGGATGGGACCAGCTGAGGGTTGGGTTGGATGTCAGTCTGGTGAGTGGACGGTCAGGATCAGGACCAGTGAGGGAAGTGGGGGTCAGAGACAGTCCTGGGATGGCCAGACAGGACCAGGGAGCTTCAGTACCCTGATGGCAGCTTGCTTTCCCACTGATGGAAGGGACAGTTTATCCAGAGTGTTTCCAGACCATGCCTACTTTTGATGAGCAAGGAAGTTAAAGGCATACCAAATAACTACAAAAATTTACAGCAAAATAACTGATGGACATCCAAGAAAAGGGTTTAAAAGAAACCTGCCTGATCTGAGAAATAAACCTGCTGTGTATTCCAGCCTGACTGAGAGTCTTGGGTTTGACTGTTTGGATGATGAAACCATTTGAGATTCAAGTGCAATACGGAGGGAGTTTTATTAAACTTATAAAAATCCATTTGAGTCTAAATTAACCTTGGTGGTTCTTTAACCAGCATAAGAGAAAATGTGCTAAAACCCCAGTAGGACAGACACCCTGACAACCTGCTTGATTTTGGGGGTATGTTTTTAAAATTTTAGCCCTCAATTCTGTATTTGCAAATTGTTCATTAAGATTGTTTTAGACCCTTGAAAACATATGCAACTTCTTTAAGTGATTATGAAGGTAAATCTTATTGTCTGGGGAAATGACTTCTGCACAGCTATTTCTTTTATTGCTGTGCTGAATGTGAAGGCATTACTCAGTTTAATAAATCCTACTGTATCTCTCAGTCTGTGTAGCCTGATATAAATATCTCCAGTTATGTCATATTACCACCTTTGTACAGCTAATGTTACGTTCTTGATGACTGGTGGCTGATAAATGCAAAACCTCATTTGGTTTGTGAGTGATTGAACGCTAACACTGTTTAGATTTCTTAATATACTTGTATTAGCATGAATAAGTAATGAGCATGCCAGGCTTTTTTGAATATTTGATTGTATCTTTATAATGGATTTGTGTCTCTCTCTTTGTGCTAATGTCATTGTAACTTTGTTGGTGTCATAACTCCAAACCTTAGCAATCGATCTTTATCAGAATATCTTAAGTCAATTACCCTCTCATGGCCAAATTACTGTGTCATAATACTTTTCTTATAAAAATATTCTGCATATTGCATTTAGGATACAAATAAGTACTAATTCTATCTGCAGTACATTTCTCATTTCTTCATATTGGCTTTTATTAGGGTATCGATCAGTGATTTTTGTTTTACTGTCTCTATAAGCATACATGCACACATACATGAAACATTAAAGCTTCTTTTAATTCTACTATTTATTAATAGACTTGCTGACCCTTAATACTCAAATTCAGCCATCTCTCATGTGCCATAGACTTCTGTTACTTCTAAAAATTAAGCCCTAATGTTTATAGTTTCCTGGAAATCATCATCCATCATTTTGGAGAATAACTATTGTAGGAGGAAAATATTTGTTTGTCAGAGGCTTCTTGGTTATTCTAATACCCTAAAAAAATATGTACCTGCAGTACAGTAGATTTTCTTTAATCATCCTGCATCATGTCTACTGACTCATTTAACAAGTAAAGGAATTGAAAGAAAGATGGTTATTTTGTTAGTTTCTTAGTGGTTCCCAAATATATGTTGCTTTTTCTATGAAAAATAACTAAATGGAAGACTACTAGACCAGTGATACTGGCATGGGCAGGGTATTGTCTGGGCGTGCATTGTTCTGTCTCCGCGCTTCTGAATATATGCTTCTGTTCTAAGGTGCCAAATTTACCTGAGTCACCCCTGAAGCAATATTTTTGGTTATGGAAACTTCAAAACCTGTTATGTGGACTTCAGTTCATGGCAGACTTAAAACACTGCTGTTTCATGGCAGATGTTGGACCTATTATTCTGGGGATGCATAGTGGAAATGCTACCCATTCCATACTTTTACTGTGTTACTAGTGTAGCTGAAACATGGATCCAACTGCTGTATTTCATTACCTGCTTTTATCAGAGGAACCAGTATGAGCTGGAATAGAGGACTACCAGAGGTAGATCTGCCCCTCTCCTTTCCTTTAAAATCAGCTAGCCAAAATGCTCCCCATTTTTAAAGCTATATTAATCAAAATACACTAATAATAATGTAAAATGAAATAACTCTGTAACAAGGCAAAAACAGAATTGCTGAATGAGGGAAAAACCTCACAAAATGGGATTAAAATAAATTACTTCTGCCTGCCAGAGACTGGGAAAGCGATGGTCAAATTCTCCTATTTTTCTTTTCAGTCCATTGGCTTACTGGCTTCTAGATTAAAACAAACTTCGCACAGTCCTCTGATTCCTAGAAAATCTCTTTCTGTGTCAGCTTCAAGGCTTGGATGGGCTCCATGCTGCTGACAGACCTCCTCTTTTCTCTGGAAACTTCCAGTCTGCGTCTTGCTGCAAACTGTGCCCCTGCTATCGCCACTGTCCTACTCCAGCCATTGCTCTCAGGGGCCTGCAGGGCTGAATGCTCAGTCACTTCAAGGGCTGGCGCAAGCTTCCTCCTTTGCTTCTGCACAGGTTTCAATCTGATCACAGTACAGTTGTCAGAATGACGTAATCATATAGCATCCAACTTTGCTGCCCATCCACAGAACATCATAAACATTCCAGTTCTAGTCCTTAGATAGTAAACTATGAAGAAAACCATCAGATTGTTCTCTTCGTCAGGATGACTGGAGCATCTTGATCCACTTTGTGTCTGAAAAAGAAGACATGATATGTTAATAATGGTGAATTTTAATTTTTGAACATTATGCAATGCAGGAGAATTTTGTGATTAACAACGGCGAACCTGAGCAAGTTGCCTTCATGCCCCAAAATATTGTCCATCTACACTAAAGGAAGTAAAAATGCTTCCTGAAAATTTGGTCCTTATTTTCCTTCTAGCTCATAGAATCATAGACTGGTTTGGGTTGGAGGGGGCCTTAAAGACCATCTAGTTCCAACCCCCTGCCATGGGCAGGGACACCTTCCACTAGACCAGGTTGCTCAAAGCCCTGTCCAACCTGGCCTTGAACACTGCCAGGGAGGGGGCAACCACAGCTTCTCTGGGCAACCTGTGCCAGTGTCTCACCACCCTCACAGGAAAGAATTTCTTCCTTAGATCTAATCTAAATCTACCTTCTTTCAGCTTAAAAGAGTTACCCCTCATCCTATCCCTACAATCCTTGATAGAGTCCCTCCCCACCTTTCCTGTAGCCCCCTTCAAGTACTGGGAGGCCGCTCTAAGGTCTCCCCGGAGCCTTCTCTTCTCCAGGCTGAACACCCCCAACTCTCTCAGCCTGTCCTCACAGGGGAGGTGCTCCAGCCCCCTGATCATCTTTGTGGCCTCCTCTGGACCCACTCGAGCAGGTCCATGTGCTTCTTCTGTTGGGGGCCCCAGCACTGGACACAGCACTGCATGTGGGTTCTCACAAGAGCAGAGTAGAGAGGGCGAATCCCCTCCCTTGACCTGCTGGCCACGCTTCTCTTGATGCAGCCCAGGACACGGTTGGCTTTCTGGGCTGCGAGCACATGTTGCTGGCTCATAGTCCGTTTTCCATCCACTCATACCCCCAAGTCCTTCTCCTCAGGGCTGCTCTCAATCCACTCCTCACCCAGCCTGGATTTGTGCTTGGGATTGCCCTGACTCATGTGCAGGACCTTGCACTTGGCCTTGTTGAACCCTGTGAGGTTTGCACAGGCCCACCTCTCAGGCCTGTTCAGGTCCATCTGAATGGTACATCCCTTCCTTCCAGCTCCTTGTATTATAGAAAGAAGTTATTCAGTGTACTCGCCAATAGATTTTAATGTAGGTCCATCACTGTTTTCCTGCAAAGTTGAAACATGTGCTATCAATGTGTGTCAAGATATGCCCACAGGACTGTTGCAGAAAGCCATAATGAAAACATCTGGAAACACCTCAGACATTCAGAGACTCATCAGTGATTAGTCCAAAGATGAAACTTTGTGAACCTTCCTCACCTGTGTTTTTGAAACTCTTCACCTTCCCTTCATTTATCAGTCCCCATTCCCTCATCATATTCACACTGTCTGCATTCCCACTTGTATACAGTTTATTCAGGCCTGTTTCCCATGAATCTGTATTCTCTGTGCTTATGTCCCACTTCTCAGACATAAGCAGCATGCTCTCTAGATCAGCAGCAGCTCACATAGAGTTTTACGTATCTTGTCCTATTAGAACAAGTCATATATTTTGTAGTTTAGTAGAATTATGTGGGAGAATCAGAAGGGTCACATCTCCCTCTGGTTTTTCACAGAAAAAAAATGAATGTGATATAGTTCATATTGATGCCAAGTACATAATCATATTTTCCTCCTACTTAGGAAACCTTAGTCTCAGAATTTTATGTTAGATGAGCAGATGCATTACATGGGATGTTTTCCAGATTCCTTTTTAAAAATATGAGTCACTCAGTGTTTGCCATGCAAAGTCCTTTACTCTGTAACAGTGTCCCTAGACCATTTGAATATGCACCAGGAAACATGCTGAGCAAATTACTAGATTGAACAGCAAATTTTTAGTAAAGTTTGTCATTCAAGTTAATAAAGTGACATGGGTGTCAAAAAAAAAAAAAAAAGTAAAAATACAGTCTATATTTGCACCTACTTTTGAAAAAAGCCTTGCATTTTTGCTTTGTGGAATACGCACAGCCACGACCTACATGATGGTATCATGTGGATCAGCTCAGATAATTTGGTTTCATATACTTACTTATTTGAAAGTGTGATAAATAAAATTGAGCTAATGGACAGTTTCAGAGCATACCTAACTGGACAAAATTTCAGTATCACTACCAATTTTCTGCAACATTTTGTATTTGCTGTGCTGAGCATCTCTCCATTAAGCAGCCTGACTTGTGGATCCCTTTGTTAACCCTGTACTATTCAAGGAATCATTGCTGGGTATTGGGCAGCTGTGCAGGGTTGGCTCTTTAAGGAGGTATGTGGCAAGTAATATTAAGAAATTTACTCTTTGTGGTTGACTCTTGATACTTACTACAGTTTACCATGTAAATACCTTCATGTGCATGATGATTTCAGTGATACTCATATTTTATCTCATATTCCATTAATTCTCTGAAGATTTCAGTTAAGTTCTGTCTGGTGAAAACTATCTGGTCTGTTAACTTTAGAGAAGGAACTTCAGAACATTTTGTAAGAACATGTTTTTGGTGAACTGTGTGTGTATGAATTTTAGGAATAAGAAAATTTTTCAGAATTGTACATGGCTTAAACCAGCATGATAAGCATGTGGCTCACAAGAAGACTTATGAAATTAAGTTTTTTACTGCTATATCCATATGCATATAACTCTCCTTTCACATCTGCTTTGTATTTTTGTATTTTCCCAGCACTTTCTGAGCCACAATTCCAATTGTGGTTTTATTAAGTGAGCTAGAAATAGATTGCAGTAGGTTCAGGTGAAAGCGACATCTGGCCTGCTAACTTTATGATTATAAAGAGAGTAAGGACAACTTTACTCTCTGATGTAATATTATGCCTCTTGTCTTCCTAAAATCTAAAAAAAAAAAAGAATGGATTTTCTTCAGGGTCCTTTGTCTATGAAAGAGCTTTATGAAGATATACCCTTATAGAAATTCTTTTGGAATACTTTCTTAAATGTTATCAACCAAAAGATATGAACTTTAGAAATAGAAAAGAAAAACAAATTTCTTAACAAGTGGATAGTTTTTCATTCATGCTATTTCAATACTTTTGTTAATGAAAGATTAAAAGTGATGTTTTTGAAGAGAAGACTTAACAATGCTCCCACTTGCTTAAGTAGTGCAAATAAGCTTCCTAGTAAGCCTCTCTAGGCTTGATATCTAACATAGGTGACTAGTACTGGAAACTTGCAGCATTCATGTTTCAGAGCAGAGATTTCACTGCTCCACCTGGTAAAACCAATCACAGCACTGTTCATTGCTAGACCTCAGTCTGACTCACAGAGAGCATGAATACTAGAGTCACGCAGAGAAAGCTCATTCTTACTTTTTGAAGAATTATCTTATTTAGTGTTTGATTTTATTCTGATTGATATGTGTCATATCTGGCGAGGAGAAAGGCTGCCTGCTCTTTCAGAGAGAATGCCTTTCTATGCTGTGCCTTCTCTCGGGACAAGAGAGAATCCTCATGGCAGAGCTACAGGCCTTGAAAATGAGACCCAGGTGAGGACTGAGGGATTACAAACCTTGGAGTTAGGCAGTTCTAGATTCCCGTCTCTGCAGCAGTCTGCTCTTTGAGCTTTCATTTATTTCCCCAGCCCCGATATAAGCCGGGATTTTATTTTAAAAATAATATGCTCTTTTGTTGGCTACCTGTTAATTTTTTTAAACTTAACTGTATTATTCCTGTAGTGGAATTCTCTGAAAATTGTCATGACACCCTGTCTCCCTAAGCTGAAAAACTTTATTTAACTCAGTAGTATATTAGATGCATTAAGTTTGAGAGTTAGTGGCTGTTTTCCCTAGGAGTGTATTGATTTATACATTGCAAACTTGTCTGGGTGAGCAAAGGACTCTTTTCTCAAGTTCCTCGGCATAGTGGTTTCTCCTGCATGTTTCCTGGTTGAAAGTTCCATCTCCTTTTGATCACTGAGAGACCATTATTAGCTCTTCTTTTACTGTCATGATATAAAAGCATTTGGGGGAAAGTTAATTAGCAGTCTGTCCTTTTCTATATTCAGAGGTTTTTAAAATCTGTTTAGTTCTTGGAGAAAGCATATATTAAAATAGAATATTGCATGGAAAAGCCACCTACAGATATTACTTCTGAGATAAAAGACCCAATAAAGAAGCCAGTGACTTTCTGTCTTTTTTGCTTGGGATGTATACTAGGCATTTCCATGGTGATTAGTGTTTTATAAATGCCAGAGATAAATGGTCACAAGGAACTGCTGCAAACAGCAATAAGTATTGAAGTAAAGACTTAAATAGTCCTCTTCTACCAGCTTCCCCTTGTGATTCACTCCCTGTGAAACTGCAAGTTGCGGGCCTACCTGACCGAGCTAAAAAGCTCATGTATAGAGCTTATATTATCTTCTAACCACCTGGCATTTCTATATTTTAATTTTATTTAAAAGTATGTATCACCATTCAGTGGGTCAAATTATGTCAATACATTTGTTATAATGTTGATAGCATTCATTATCAAAATGTATTCACCGTTTTTGGGGGAAAGTCATAATAAGCCCCCAAGTAATGGAAATTATAAATGACACCTGCCAGTCACTGGAGCCCTGCCTGCATGTGCAGTCCTGCCTGGAATCCAGAGTCTGTCTCAGATCAAGTCCCTTGATTGGCAGTGCATGTTGCTCTCTCTGTGCAAGCCAGCAGATTACCAATAAGAGTAAATCACATAAAGTTGGAATGATGATACTGTTGGCACCTGTCAAGTAAGGAAAAGTCTATTCTACTTATAAGCCTTAGACTATGGAAAATTGACCAAATCCCATACTTCATATCATACCTGGGCATTTTTGTATTTGTACTTGGAAGTCTGTGTAACTTGGGAAAGGAAGGTGGTAGTGTAGATACAAACCTGCCTTGAAGCATCCTCTTTCCTAAAGAAATGTTGTAAATAGAGCCGATCTCAAAACTGCTATCAATGTGTTACAATACATTAATTGCATTAATTACATTAAATGCACAATTCAAGGGTGAGTCTTTTCAAGAGTTTCATTTCTCATCAGAGGGATGAACTTCATTCATGCATGGTTAGTTGAAAACAGTTATTTTGAGTTCCAGTCAAAATCAGCATTGGTGAAGACTGTGATTAAGGTTTATCTCATATCTTGTTTGTTCCACAGTGGGTGTGGTTTCCTACTGGTTGAGCATCTGATTCCTATTTATTTGTCTAGTGATGACAGTTTTGTATACAAATTCAGAATTAAGTGTCTTTGTAAAAGTCCAACATTTCCAGGACATAATCAACACATACCCTATTGCTTGTATCACCACGCTGTGTGGGAACACTGCCAGCTATATATACATTTTATAAATGAAGGAAACATTTGTAACAGTGGACTTCCCATGTTCTGGACTCTCATTTTGTCATGTGCAAAGTAGCAATATTAACATGAATATTTTACCTATTTCAGCTCCTTTCTCTGCTGTGTTTAATTTTATTCCTTTTATTGTGGATACCATAGGATTTACAAGTGTGTTCCAAATGTCATGTTTCTATATGGTTTAATCTCTACTAGGTGGTTACTGGGATTGAGTGCCTGTAACAAACCAATCACTCTTAGTATTCTTCCTGCTTGTTGAATGTTTGATGCGATCACCTAAAACCTTGTAAGCTTAAGATTTTGAGGCAATAAGTAAGGAAAATAAAAATTATCTCATCTCTTTAGATATCTATGTGCTCTGCATTAATTCATACAATGGATTTTTTTATACTAAAGTTTTCTTAAGATATGACAAGTGATTACTTCTTTAAGTATGTACTCTATCCATTATTAAATTGATTATTCAGATCTCATTTAAAACAAGAGGCCAGATGGCAATGTTCCAGTATTTGTTGCTACTAGCAACCACAAACCCCAAACTGAATGATTTTCCATTTTTCACTGTGGATGAAGGGACCTCTTCATTTTACATGCAGTAAAAAGAAGCTACAGGTAACCAATTACAAAATAAGATTGTTATACTAATACTTTATAAAAATCATCTGTTACACTTGTTGATGACCTCAGAAAACATGTGATCTATTTCTAGGTTTGCTAACTTTGTTACTAATTATAATTTTTAGTTAATATTATTGTCATGAAAGAAGGCTTTTTTTTTTTTTTAACTTGCTCAGATTGTGAGACTCTAGTTAACAAGACTATGACTATTCTGAGAAAGTATAAGAAAAGATAAAATCAAGAATGGTTCAGAACGTAGTTTACTTGATGGCTGATAATTGTGATTTGAGTAAAAGAAATGTATATTGAGAGTAAACTTTAAGGTGATATAATAATGTCATTTGAAAAATTAGAACTGGTGAATAAGTGCTTAATGTCTCTTCAGAAGTATCTATGATTTAAAAAGTAGGGACTGAGCCAATATCTAGAACTTACTCTAAGTCTCACTTCTTAGCATTTAGGAGTCCCACAACTGACCATTTCGGCTAATTAGCCAAAAAATGACAGTAAGGCAAGGACTATCTGGGTCTCCTCCTTAATGACGACTTGCTGTGTAAAGGTAAAAAGTGATGTCAGTATAGCTCATTAATTGGTATCAGAGAAGAGATAATAAGAATAATAAAGACAAATATGTAGAAATAACTTCTTCATTTTCATATGAGGGGTCTTTTGCATACAGTTCATTTCTTCATGTGTGTACTTATAAGTATCTAAAGGTATGTGTTTCCTAACTATGTGTATGCTTAGCACTGCAGATATGAAAGCTGGGTATTTTAATAATACTTGACTGAAACTTTATTTTGGCCATGATATTAAATGGACTTGAGCTGCATTTATTTTGTTACCTCTTGTTTGTCCTTGGCTCCCTATGAAATCAGTAGTAAAATTCCCACTAACTGTGGTGCATTCCACTGGCCCGTTTTTCCATCATTGCTCTATAAGCAATAAAATTTCTGGTCCTGCATTTCTGCATAGCTGTAAACTTACTATACATTGGGTATTAAATGTAACTTGACTTGTTTCTTAATCTGGGTAGCAGATGAGAAAATGGGTCTTAAATGACAGATGTTACTCTGCTTAATGCACTGCCAGAAAGATCTAAGAGGTTGTGGTAAAGAGGCTAGAACAAGAAATGAGATAGGATAGGCAAATAAGAAAGTACTCTTTTGTTATTTATTCAGTTTAACAAGAGATTTTAGTAAGTTAAAAATTCTCACAACTAATTTTTGAAATAAAATGCTTAGTTAATAATAAACACGCTCAGCCCCATAATCCAGAGACTATTACACTCTGGTAATTTCAAGAAACAAATATTAGCTTATAAATGCTGTGATGGCAAAATGTGCTAGCATACATGTTAAGTTTCTAATCAAACATTGCAAAAATTCATTAATCAGTATTTCATAGTTCATTACAGTCTGACTAATTTTGAAATCCTTCATGTAAATTGATTAAATGTCTTCAGTATTCAGATAAATGGGCTTTTGTTTTAAGCAACCTTTACTGTGAAGTCCATATTTCTCCAGGATTGAGTTCTGGTAACATTTGACTGTCATGTCTGACATACTAGCCAGTTGCCATTTCACCCCTTCTTCTTCTCCTTCTCTATATTCCAAATATCTCATTGACCAATTGTGAGAAAAATATTCTTAAATCTTCTTTAGACGTAACAGGTCATAGTTAGAAAGTGCTCCATCATCTACTGTCATCAGTCAGCAAAGCTTTTTGGTTTTTTTTGTTTTTTTTTTTCTTTTGTAATGCAATTCTTGCCCTTGTTTAAAGTGTTTAAAGGAACTGTTTTGCTATATAAATAGCAGATGTGAACACCTCAGGTTGGTGGTCAAGTCTTATTTTACACAATAGAATATATGTGAAAAGTATTCTGGGGGCAAAAGCTCAGCTGTTGCACACAAATATGCGTTGCCTTAGTACACAAGCATTTAAGCAGGGGCATGCTGCCCTCCCAATATCCTTAGCCTAATGCAGCTGCAGAAGCTGCTGCCGAACACAGGCTCCCACTATAGATGAGCACAACTCTGCCATCCTCCAAGGCAGAACTCCCCTTAGAGAGGCTTCTGGAATGAGAGGAAAGACTGCTTTCACTGAGCCTTGTATTAGGACTCCAGGTTTTACAGTTTTATGTAAGACTGTGATGGGAGATTAATGGAAAAAAAAGCACTACAGCACATAGTGCTTTTTATTAAAGAGATACCACATTCTTCTTCATGTAAACATATAGCAGTTACTCTATATGGCAAACACAGAGAAGAGTCTCATACAGTCTTCTGCAAAATAAATTCTTGTGAAAGCATAGTGCTGGCTGGAAAAGTAATGGCCGTATTCTTGTTTACTGGACAATTTAAAATTTCTACTGCGAATTTGTACTGTGAATTTTTAACTAGCTTTTCGAAAGTGTTCATCACAGTTTAATTATTTCAGAGGTCATACAATGGGAATATAAGGGCCTGAGGGTGGTCAGCATATATTAAGTTCTCAAGTTAAAATCTGACTGCAGAAGTTTGTTGGTCATTCAGCTAATCATCGTGGAGTCTACTGTGTATCCAGAAAAAGGATTTATTCTATGTCTTCTCTTGGGTATTTGCTTAAAATCCTAGTATATTCTTTATATACTGATAATCTTGCCTATGCTGAGATCTCTAGTCCTCCTTTTGTGAAATCTGAGCAGGTGGCAGTCAAGAGCCTCTGATCTTCATGCCTTTTGATCTGCATACACTGCCCTGAGTGTTTTCTCTGATGCTGTAGATAGAGATTTTGGTCTGCATTGTTTTCCTCTCTAGATGAATCATCTGCAGATTATGTAAATTGTTTTGCTTAATTTTTACTGGAAATACTGCAGTGTGCCTTTTTCACCCCTTGGCAAATTGCTTCTGGAGTTCAGGATTCTTCTTACCTATGTCCTTGTCATTACTTCTGTGCTGCAGAAACATGAGCTTTCTGTATGTTATATCTCTAGCAAATGAGGGAGATGGCATTACAGTTAGCTCAGTGGTCAGCTATGAGATGCATGCAAGTCGTAAAATGCCATTGCAGCAGCATGGCCCTCAGTAAAGGCAGAGCTACATCTGCCTTAGCTAATGCTTTATTAATTGTTTTTTTTTTTTTATGAGCAGTTCTTTAGCAGTTGCCACAACAGTATCTATAAGAATAAGAGGCAAAGTCAACTTTAACCAAAGATAATTACTCTGCTCTTAAATATGTGTGCTGTTTTGAATTGATATTTTAAAGAAATATGAGGATTCCAGAAGGTGTAGAATGATCTAAAAAGGCTGATCTCAGGAAAATAGAGAACTTCATGAAAACTGAATCCCAATAAAAACCTGGTAGACAGTAACACAGTATATCTAGTAGACAGTAAAACGTTACAGTTGTTGCCTTTGTTTTTCATCATTTAGGACTTGATTTGGAAGCCACAATATCTAGTAGTGAAACGTGCAGCTTCCATTAGAAGTATTTTTTTAAAAACTGGCCATGGCCAAACTGATACCAGAGACGTGTGTCAGATCAATGTTAGTGTTTTCAAATATTTATGTGTATTTAGTCTTATATATTCTTTCTTACAGGCTGTACTGGATCATATACCGTGTGTAAGTAGAATATACCTTATTTTTCTTCCTGTTCTTTGCTAGGTCAGCATGATTAATCATTTCAGTGCCCTTTTAACCAAAGGTTTGAACTTTTTCATGTGAAGTTTCTCACATCTTCCTCTTTAATTGACACATTCCTCTAATCGCCACTTTGACTGGATCCTTGGCCTTCGCAGTCCTTTCGAAAGCCCAGCAGAATGCTCGTGTTTTCAGCTGTGTAATGCTAGTCCACTGAGGAAAGGCTTTCAGGAATGTGTTTAATTTCTGGTTTATCTTGAATTCTTTCCTTGTGTTAGTACTTACCGGCTTTTTTTCATATATTGAAAGACTTTCTGTTTTGAAATAGTCATGAGCTTTTTTGTATTTTAGAGCAATGACTTTCTATTATGACTCAAACTCTGATACTGTAGGTTACTAATTTACAGTATGAAACCTATCAAGTTGCCTTCAGCACTTCACAAGACTGGTATTTTATTGTTTAACAGAGCCTTTCTGAGATAAAATGCTCTCAGCTAGTTTTTGTATGTTGAGTTCTTTATTCAAGTGAACAGCCTTGATTGTTTCTTGAGATCTCTGCCGTAAGAATCTTAGAATAAAGCCCAGTAGATATAAGTCAACTCGTTGATGAAGTAGTTTTGTATCTGCTTTCCTCCTAATCACTATTAAGAGTAAATATTTGATTCAATTGAAGGGAGCTGCAATGAGTTCAAGGGGTTTTTATGCTAAGCTTTGACCAAGCTATTAAAATGAGACTTTCAAAGGTATTAGATACTTAACCGAAATCCCTTGGAATATCTGAACTCGGATGCTCAGTCTTGCCCCTTGCTGGAATTTGGTGCACAGCTGATACCAAGAGCTGTCAGAAAGTTCACTGGCATTTTGACACAATTGACTGTAATTTGCAGGGGCAGAAAGGCATTCTTCTCTTTTTCAAACTTCTCCTCCTGTGAACTATTTGATTTTAATAGTAATATTTCTTGTGCTTCCTTTCATGTCAGTCTAGAAGAAAAAAAAGAAAGACTGGAAACGGACTGTTTCATATAAGTTGTTTTACACCTAACAGATTCCATACTACATTTACTTCTGCAACGTTATTCCTAGGAAGCATTTTATTTAATAAAAATCTTTCAGAAAACAATTACATATGATACTTCTATGCCTATCTCTGTGATTTCTGAAGTAAATTCTCCTTTAAGGTTTGCAAATTTTAATTCCAATGGTAGTGGGTTTTTTTTCTTTAAGCAGCAGCCTGATCAGTAATTGTGCACTAGTATGTGTTCCAGCTTTGTTTCCTTCGGTAATTTCATAGCAGATGCCTTCAGTAAAGATACTGTACTTGCAAGTATAAGGTGAGCAGAATACAGAGAATATGCCTTCTAGTTACCTGGGAGAGATACCAACATGTGAAAGAAGAAAAAATATTGAAGCAATATGTACTTTTACCTAGCTTTTATGAACATAAAGTTTTGAAACAATTTATCCCTCACTTCAGTAATATTTGTGTCTTTCATAAATCATATTTACATATATTTTATGGAAAAATAGCTCCCCTTACTGCTTCTGTAATAAAAGAGTCTTTGCAAATCTGCTCCCTAATAAATTAAAAGTAGCTGGCCACATCTTTTTTGAAAGTCATAAAGGGGAATTAAGTGCCCATCTCCCATTAACTTTTGATGATGCCCGAGAAAATCTGCCAGAAGATTTCTCACAGATGCCTCCAAAACCAGTATTTGGGAGTTTACTTTGATTTTAGGAGCAAGAAATTTGCCATGTTACTCTCTGCTTTTTGTCTCAGACAGGATCATTCTTTGGTAATGTGCCCATGCCTGACACCTATTTTTTTTTTTTTTTTTTTTTTTAGAAATGTCAACATTCAAAGGCTGATGATGCTTTATCTTTAGCAATACTGGCTTTCATAACATCATAAATACAAATTTTTAAAACTCTGCGTTCTGATATGTCTTATTGTATAGCCCTAATAAAATCCTCAGTGATATGTATACAAGTTCACTTCAACAGAATGATAGTTGTCCCTCTGAGCAGCATTTGTGGCAATGGCCATTACTGTTGGAGGTGGCCCATATGAGAATGGAGGTACATAGCTTGTGTTCCCTCTTGTATCCATTCATGTACTGTGTGCCTATCTTCCTTCTCCTCTGTACAAATTTTAAGGTATATGCACTAGAATTTATTTTAGGGAGTGTTTGTGCAGTATTTGCTCAATGGAGCACCTATCTTGAGTCCTGTAAGCAGATAATAGCAAAATGGGTTCTGAAAAGTGTTAAAGGTACAAGTAACAGTATAGGAGCTAGGAATGTCTTCAGTTTACATTTTCCTATTGTTTCCTTCCAAAAATTGTTTGCTATATAGCCTTTTTGATGTTTTGGTGCACTGTACCATGTTGCTGTGTGGCATTTATATGCAATAGAAGAAAACAAAATGAGATATCATAACATTTAAGAGAAAACTCTTTGACCACTCGGTGGTCACGAGAGCAGCCTAGAACTAAATAAAGCTCTATTCCCTATAAGCAGGTTAAACATGTGGTAAAAAAGCTTAGCTAGGGAGCTCATTTAACCATAAGGAAGATAAAACTTTCCAAGTTTCCCCTCCTTTCATTAAGAGGAGGTTGAGATGGACTGTTTTCAGAAAAGACATGAAAACCAGGGCAGGGGGAAGAAATATCAGTCACCCCAAAATTAGTGATTTTATTTTCTTTGGCTGTAAATATGCTTGTTTCAGATTGTGATACTGTTTATATTATTACTTACTAGTGCATTTTCAAATTCTCTTTTCGAATTCTGCATATTCCATAGGCCAGTCTCTCCTATCGGAGCGAGATGGAGAAATCAGCCTTAGGGAAAGGGAAGGAATGGGGCTGTGGAACAGTGATGCTTAAAAGTGATCTAACATGTCCCAGTTTCTTACCTGGCTTGTAGTGGAGCCAGGCAGTGTTATCAAAAAGAAAGGGGGAGCAGTTTCAGACAAGTCTACTGTAGATGGTGGCACCCTGTTTTCTCCCAGATATCTAAAACTAGAAAGGCCATCACAGTTAGAAATGTTCAGTAGAGTTATCTGTTTGGCTTTGAGAAATAAAGCAGAAGAGAGAAAAAGAATTAATTTTTTCCTCTCCTCAGCTGTTGAATTTTCTGCCCCGCAGTCCTGTCTGTTTTCCTCACGTTCTTCTGGTATATATTTTGTAGGTATATTGCAGAGAATGGATGGAGAATCACAAGACCAGAGTCACTTCAGTTCTGGTCTAGATATGACTAAACCTGACTCCACAATCTCAGAGAGGTTTTCATAGTTCTTCTTGCATCAACTGAATCCTTTACCCTTGGTGATGGCAGCAGCTGCTGGAAACATGGCCACAGTAGAAATAAGATTGCTGTAGTTCTGAAAGCAACAAACTAAAAATGAGCAATCATGGTCTACAACAATCTACAGACGTGGGGAGTAAAATATTCCAAATGACTTAATTAAGTCTGTTGTGCAGCTGAATCATTGATCCAAAGACGAGTGCCTAAAAAGGGGGTAATTTGTGGAAAAACAGTTTTTTCCTGGATTAAAAATTATGGAGTAAAATAAAATTAAAAATTGAGATTTGTTTATAATTAAGATTTCTTCATGTGTGCTATTTTTTTTTTCCTCCTCTCATCAGACTTTAAACCTGTTAAACTGAAAATCGGAGAAAACCACTTAAATTTGTCCTATGCACAACACCCATTAGTTCATTTGTGTTAATTTGCTTTGAATATTAAAGTAAACTATATGGAGTTTGCCAAATAAAACCAAGATAAACTTTGTGATCCAATGGTGATTTAAATACTTTTTGTTCTCATTTAAACTGGTAAATTTGATCTGGATTAGCTAAGAGGAGTTACATATCTAACAAAGTATTTAACAGAAAATTAAGAGAAAGTGTCTTTATATTGAAACCATTTCTCAAAACTAAAAAAAGGCTGCTTTCTGAAAATATCGTCAATACACTAATAAGAATTATTTTAAAAGGTTTTGTTAGACTTTTAATCTAAGCAGCTAATGTTAGACAAGGAGTAGCTATGTAAATCCAACTTGAGTTGCCATTATTAACCATTAATCTTAAAATAGATGAATCCATAGACATGGGAATCATACACTGATAATTTAATACAAATGTATTAGACTTGCTAATAATATTCTGCCAGGGACTGTTTTAAGCATCTGAAAAAAACACAGACTAACTCATAGTAATAACATAATTTTAGGCAGTATCTTAGTTTGGGGAAATATGCTTTATGTTACAGAATTTCAAAAGATAAAAATATTTTAAAATGTTCTCCTTATGCTTCTATTGTATTTTTACTTTATTGCTGGTGATTTCTACTTTTGACTAGCTAATGGGAATGTATTTTTTCTCTGTATTGCTATTACCTCTTCCTGCTACTTTCCAGGTCACTAATTTTTCTGCTTAGAGTTCATTCTGCTTAGACCGATATGCTGTCTTTTTTAATGAGGTTATTTCTGGGTTATTAGCCTTCCTGTTATATGATACCTTATGTGAAAGATCTAATTGATGTAAATCAAACATAGCTTGCAGAGGAAAATCAAAATGATCTTTTAGATATTTTGTAGGTTCATGTGTATCTCAGAAATTTTGTATTTAAAGCTACTTTTTAGACAAGAGGGTTATATGTGGCTAATAACACAAATAAATCTTTTTTTATTCATACATTAACAGGTTCAAAGAAGTGGAAATTGAAGAAATGCATTGGCATTTTGGTTTGCTGAATAAGCTTTAGATGGAAATTGCTCTGAAAAGTATTTAGTGGGAGGGGTTTAATTGTACAGTTCAATAACCTCAGTAACATTTTTTTATTAAAGCATTCTTACATAAGCCGTTAAGCTTTAGGTTAATTTTTACTGTTATTTTCTGGTTATATTTGATAACAGAGATTGGAAAGACAACTAAGACTGTGCTATACCTTGTTAACACTTTTAAATGGATTACATGTATGCTGCCTTTTTAGAATTATTTTTGTTGTAAATTCTGCAGTCAAAAGGATTTTGTTGTTATGTTACACATATTAAAAGCATGTTGTTTTCCAGTCATTTCGCTTGTGGCAATTGGTAGTGTCAAAGGGAATTGCGTGACTTTTGTGTATACATTGTAATTATATAGGAAAGTAAAATGTGATTTATTCTTTTTCACATTGACTTTCCCTTCCTTTGTGGTCTGATATTTTTTACCTCAACTGAAATGTCCTACTTTAAAGATACATGAGTGACCTTTATGTATATTAATTTATATTCTTCTATACTACCTGTGCATGTTTTACATAATGTACACACAAAAGACATGTTGTTTCTTGAGAACAATAGATCCCAATTTACCTAGCTGTGAATATTTAGATAGGTATTCCATTGGAATTTAAAGTTTGTCTTGCCAGATGTCAAGTGTTCGGGTTTTTTTTTTAATTTCGCCTTTGTTTTAGTGTTGGAGTATATAGCAGTGTCAGCTTCTCCTGCCACACCTTAGCTCTATTTAACACATGTACAAAATTGTTTTTCCTGCAGAAAACTGGGACGAAATCCCATTTTGATCTTCTTCACAGATCTATAACAAGACAGTCTCTAATAAAAAAACCTTTTCCAGCTAATAGATTACATTTTGTTTTGCATTTGCTCAGAGATAGCAAGCTATCTGTTAGTATTCTTGAATCACTAGAATTATTTCCCAAGAACTTGAGAAAATTCCTGGTTTTGAGGGATACAAACATAATAAAATGTTGGAATGTTTGCTATATCTTGTGCTGATCTTCTGAGCACGCTTAGAGTCAATGAAGTATTTTGTGGGAATCTGAGCAGGCCTAGACTGAGCTGTGTGTTCTGGAAATTAATTAAAAATATTTGTCTATAGACAAAGTAAAAAAATTCATTACAGAAAATAACATCAGTCTAAGCAACAGTTTTTTTTCTTGTTGCCATTGAATACAGAAGTAATCACAACAGTTCAAGGAAAAATGTTTCCCTCTTGAAGGTGGGTTATAACAGTTGTTAAATGAAAGAAAGATGATAATGACAGCTAATTTCTAAGAAGCTAGAATTTTGTGACTGTCAAGGCCGGACGTGCATTTTGCCAAGTAAAGTTAGATGTGTCAGGTTCTAATCTGGTGACTTCTAGTATACCATTTGGACATAACAGATATGAATTAATAGCATTAGTTTCACTGACATATTTTTCCCAAAAGCCACTGTATGGTTCATGAGTCTGAAGAGGCAAATATTGGTAGCTTGCTTGGCAAAAGTTTAACTGAAAAAAAAGTCGTTTTTTAGTGCTTCTGTTTTGTATTTGGTTTACTTAGTAATGGTATTACATTAATAGTTTACATTTGGCTGATATTAGAGTTTGGGTAGTATTAACATTTGGGTTAAACAACACAGATTTCTATTTGCAACATATGGGGGGGGGAAAGGTCATGTGACTTTTGTTCTTTCCCTGCCACACTTTGTGATTTGCACCGAAACAGTAATGAGAAAGCAAATGTATGATTGTTTTTTTCCTTCTGTAATAATTCTTAGTTGAATTCCTTAGATGTTTCATTATCTTCAGTATTGAAGAGCTAGCTTGTTCATAACTCAGTGTCTGCCTTTGCAGGACCTAATTCCTTTTCACATGCTTTGAAGTATCGGCCACTAACCATCGCAGCTCATTGCGCTGTGGAGTGGAGCTGCACAGCCAGGGTGGCACAGCTAGCTGCTGCTGCTGTCTTGCCCTTGCAGCTCATAGCAGCCAGCAGTAGAAGCAAAACAGTATCCAGTCAGTAGAGATGCCATAAAGATAGGCTAGGTTTGGCCATCTGCCATACATGAAGGATAGCATCCAGTCAAAGCATATGTCTCCCACTCTCTATACTTCCTCTGTTGTCCTGGGCTTGCAGGAGACCACTGTTGTTTCTGGTTTTGAAGTTATGCAGAGATGATATTGTGCTAGCACAGGTCTTGCACTGTGCAGTGGTGGTGAGTGTCAAATAGCTTATGTGGTGTCTTTCGCCATGATTAATAATTTAGGCAGTTTGTTATGGCAGAAGGATCTAATCACATATCCTTACTGGGGTAGACCTTTCTGTGAAGAGAGCACCAATGCTTTGTGCTCCTTACGCTGCTGTGGTGCTGGGAGGTGTGTACTTTCTCTACGTTGTAGATTTTAAGAGACTGAATCTTCAAAACTGATCATGTAACAATTTTTGGCTTTGTTTTAAAACCACAAAAAAGCTATTCCCTTTCATTTATATTCTGGTCCTGGATATGTGCAAATGCTTTAGGGCTCTGGGCTTATATGAGCAGAGGATTTGTGAGGTTCAGACACTTAAGGTTTGAATCTTACAGCAGGAGAATGGGTGTGATAATTCAGGAAATCTGTCATTCATGTTTTACCTATTGCTAGGAACACTTTTGTGTTGGAGTGATTTAAGTTTCAAATAAAGTTCTGGATATTTGGAAGGAATCCTCTACTTCAGTCTGTTTTGTTCCTCTCAAGGAAATATTAATCTTCAAATTAGGGGTGTAATAGGGGGCCTGTTTGTGAGCTCTTTAAAATTTGAAAGTGTTGGTGCAAATGTCTCAGGTCTTCAGAGTTCAGTGGTGAAACTTCTTTGTTTTGTTTGGACACAAAAGAAAGGAAGTTGCTTACCAAATTTATGGAAGCACTTTAACATTTGCTTTTTCAGGTGTGTGAAATGGCTGGCACTTAATTCCAGGTCTATATCATAATCTAATAAACCTTTAAATCCAGAAGAGTCCTTAAACCACTCTTTCTGAGTAATTTAAACTATTGTATCTTCCTGCCTGTAAAAGATGGATAGTATTACCATTCACCTGGTATTACATTCATTAATAAATTTGGATGAGATTCCATTCACTTCGTTTCATCTGTGCTTGACATGGAATTCCACAGGTGCAGTCAAAGGTGAAATTCTGGGGGAAGAGGAGGAAAAGAGAACATCTAACTTCATACTAGAAATTTTTTCCCTTTAGTTTTTACCATTCTGACATATTACTTTGTGTGATTTTCACTCTTACTACTGCAGCACCAAAACACCAAAATTAGTTTTTCAACAGGCTCTGTTAACATCAAATATGAATATTCTTTTTCCTCTGTTGATAGTAATTAAATGCAATAGAGATCATCTTAAGTTGAAAATGCAGGCCATGGTTCAGAACTGAGATATGTAGTTTTAGAGTATGCATTTTTTTGTTCATTTATGTTTCATGGGTATGTGAAATTCTGGGAAATCTATCTCAGTACTTCTGTAATTTGTGTACAAGCAAAAAAAGATGGAAAAGCCTTGTCTTGACTCTTACTAATTATTATAATAGAAATCTAAGAAGCCTCATCTGTTGCTTGTCTGTTTAAAGCAAGATTTAGTAAACTGGAGCAGTACTGAAGATCAAGATACCTTTCTTTTGTTTGGTCTCCTACTTAGCAGAAGCATCAATGCTAAGAACATTTCATTTTCTAGTCTGTGAAATTGTTTAATTTGTGGTTACAATGTCTTTAATTTCAGGAATGCATATCCTTCTTCAGTCAGATAGCACCTCAGTGCCAAAATATAGCTAATGGGGCCCCCTCGTACTGTGCATTGTATTGTGCGTTGTATGCACAATACTGTGTATTGTGCCTGTCCTGACAATAAGCCCTATGGGAGCCCTCCTAGGTAGACAACGCCATGAGTAATCTGGAATGACTCACAAGTTAGTTGTCTGACTTGTACATTGATTTGCCAGCTAGAATTACCTCAGTTTTCTGCATGATGAGGACATCAAGCAAAGCCATTCTCCTCTTCCATCATGCTGAATTTCATAAAGCCTGTAACAACTGAAATGAGATGGACTTCTACTCTTTTTCAAATTTGGTTGAAATTGACCAAAGGTTCAATGGTCAGTGGTCCCTCAAAGATGGGCAATGACAGTTGCAGAAGCCTTGCTTTCTTAAGGAGCGAGGTTTCTGCCTTAGTGCATTTAGGAACTAGAGAAATACGCCTAAAACTTTAGAAAAGAATTTCCACTGTCCTCTTTTTGCATCTGATAAAAAAGTGATCACTGCGCCCCCCTCCCTGCCCTGAATTCTGCTATAGAAGGGACAGATGAGCTATTGATGAGCATGTTAAGTGTTTAAGTGTTTTAAAATTTGAGAGTCACCAACTTTGGGTTCATTTACAGATGATAACTCAATTATGACTGTCACGTGAAAGCAGATTCTGCGTTCATTGAGTTTAAAATTTTAACAATGTGAATTTTTCTCAATATTTTCTATGCTTTTTAACAAAGATATAGAATGGACAAAATCATGCCACATGCACCATGAATGGCAACTAGTTCTTTAGCCACTACCACTGGAATATCATGAATCAATTTAGCAAGAGCATTAACAGCAGCCATTTTTATTCCCCTTGCTCCTTTTTCAAATCCCAGAAGATGTATTCTTAATGTAGTCAGTTCAACATGTAGATGACCAATTTATATGGTAAATCCTAAACCAGTGTGTTTAGAATTTATGCTAGCTACAGCTCAACAGTGCTGAGCATTCCCAAATTCCTTTTCTTTACTTGCATGCATTCTGACCGGAAACATTATTCTTTTTGGTGAACCCGTCTTTCTAAGATAATTAATTTGTATTTGGAGCTTTCAGAAATATTTTAATTAGAAGTTAGACTTACTCCAAAAGGTTTCCTGGAATCCTGGGTTTTCCTCCTGTTTTATACGGTGTGTATGCTTTTTCAAATGCTGCAGTAAATCCACAGTCATGTTACATGTTCTGCAATTCTCAGAGATATCCTGGGAAAGTAGATTCCACCTACTGTTTTTTCCAGATTAGATTGGTTTATAAATTGGTCTGGAATGTGAATTTCCTTTTCTGTTGTTGTCTTTTGTTAAAAGCTATCTTTACATCATGATAAAACTTTTCTTTAAAAAACAAAATACTTAATTTCATTAATCTGTTTAGCAATACCAATATAATGAGCCATAATATTGATTTTTTTACTTAGGATTTAAAATCTCTATTTCTTTCCACAGAATTAAATGCTTCAAACTAATACTGAACCTCCTTACACTCCCCTCTTTAATTTAGTTGTTATAATTAGGCATTAACTGGTGTCGGTGGTATAGCCAGTTACAAGCCATTCTGTTCTGCTTGTCTTGATTATCACAGTTTAGATGTAAAGTAAATTAGAATGAAAGACTATACAGTCCAATTACAGATAAAAGCAGCAAACTCTACTGCTGTAATTAGATGCCAGTACTATTTTTCTTAGATTTTCTATCTCTGAGGGCATTTCTTGTAGCTACTTTACTGAAGCTAATGTTTAAAGATTTTATAAATGCTGTGTGTCTTTGTGGCATCATCTTTGCTCCTTAAAGTTTAAGTGGTCTGTTCTGAGGTGCAGGATCTGTGTCTATGTATTCCTTGTCCATGATACGTTTTTCTTTCAAGATGATGATAATTTTTCATTCAAGATGATCCGTATTTGAGTGTATAGACCTTAGTAAGCATGAGTGTGAAATAGCTAACATCCGTGTGTTCAAACCTTTCTATTTGTAGCAGTGAGTACGTACCCACTTTTTGCCATAATCCAAAATAATACCATCCATTTCTCCTCTGTCATGGCAGATGTAGGAGTGAGCGTGCTGAAGGTTCTGCTGTCTTTCACCTATGTGACTTCTTCACAGAGGACAGTCACCTTCACAAATCTGCTGTGAACCTGAGTCTCGGGTGTACCTCATTGACAGTCACACATTTTAAACAGCACCTCCCAGAATTATTTATTAAAAAGAGTCTCTGCTTCAAAGAGTTCATGGGATAAGGGGAGGACAAAGACACTCAGCAGGCAACTGACTCAAGGTCATCTAAAGTTTCCTGGCTCCCAGTCCAGTATCCTGCAAACCAGCTCTTGTTATCTTCCTAAGAAATCTTTATAAACTGGCACACAAGCATCCATAAAATAGCAAGAAACAATGTAGGTTGAATTGGCTTTGATGTCTTTTGCAGAAAAGAATTAAGTTCTTTATGAATGGCTAAAAAGCTCCAGATCTGAATTCAGTGAAATGTGATGAAACAGATAAGAACCGTTTCATCCTCAGCACGATGGTCACTGTAAATATGACATTTTTGGTACTTTCACCAGTAAAGACAATGCAGACAGTTGTGTCAAGACAGTTTGTAAACGTAAGGAATACTTATGCCGGCAAAAAATACAAATTGTGCTGTATTTACCCTGAAGTACTTGAGGTAAAAAGGAAGCACAGTACCTTTCAGATAATTTAGGAAAAGTCTGGTTTTTGTATAGCTGATCAAAAACGCCTGACTGGAATAATTTTTGTACTGAAAAATTTAAATATATAATTTTGTTGTGGGAAAAACTTAATTTCAGTTAACATGCTGATGAAACATAGCATCATAATAATTGGCTTCAATCATTTTGTTTTGGTAAAGTTGTTCCAAGTCATTCTAATGCATACCAAGTAATACAATTAGTGTGTATTAGTATTATATGTGTTATACTATGTTTAGTGTTTATTATATACTCATTATTTCACATGCTACAAAATCTAAAATTATTTGAATGAGAGTAAGATTGCTGAAAAAATGTCTTCATATGATATTTTTTCAGGGATAATATTTTACTAGAAAATAAAAGAATTGTTGTTTTGCAACAATTGCAATTCTTATTTTCAATTTAAATAATTGAAATGCCAGTTATTAGCAGTTTTCTAGCCCTTTAGCAACCGGTGATATGTATTATATGTCACTGAGTATCCAAAGTGATATTCTGTGAAGTCATAATATATCATTTATACATGATAAAACTTTCCAGTTAGTACAAATTTTTATCAGTAGGGGATAGTGCCAGAAACGGTCTCAAACAAGGAAAAATGAGGAGCATATTGTTCATTATGTATGAAATTTGCCTGACTGGAGTACAGTCCAGCTGCCTGAAGTCTAGGTCAGTCTCATATACTCTCTTAGAGGTGAGCTAAACTTCTGGAGCAGAGCTTGGGAATAAAGCTGTACTACTATTGACTGATATGGCAGCTACAACTCTTTCACACCACTTGAATGCCATACTTGAAACATCAAAGACATCTATGTAAGAGCTCCACAATGGACTTTACATTGTCTGGAGAACTTGTATCACTATAGAAACAGAAAATCTAAAGAAATTTTTGGTGACCATCATAATATCAGAGACCATTATTGGGGTGATATTATAGCTGGTAGTAAAAGAGATTTAAAAAACATGCTTGTATTATCGATGTTTCTCTCTTACCTGCTGTGTTTGAGTACCATTTTAATGTACCGATAAAGTGGAAAAGACTCATGTTGTTTGATTCTCTAGGGTAAAGTTAATTGGTAATTTAAACGAAAATGATAATCAAAAAAACATATAGTAAGTTTAATTTTTCAAAACAATGTTAAAACTTCCTGTTTCACAGCAAACATACAGAAAATTATATACGTTGATTTAAGGAGATTCAATTTTACTTGATTAATTTTCTAAAGATCATTTAAGGTATAAGCAAAGAATATATTTTCTCGTGAAACTAAATTGGTCTGACCCCTTGCTAATTTTACCTACAATTAGTTTGGTGTAATTATCACAGCATACAATTTAGTCTGCTTCCACAAAAAATTATTGTTCATGGGGCCATAAACCTCTTTAAAAATTGCTTAATGAACAACTCAGCCATGAGTGTGTCTTAGAAGATGAGAATTGCTATTAAATATGTAGAACATGAAGATGCAATATGTGTACGTTGTACATAACAAGCTTGGTATAAAACCAACCCCCCCAGGACACACTACAGCATGGAAAAATAGCATGAGGTCACATAATGAAAGACTGTATCTAAACATATCAAGCTGAAGTAAGATGACATGTGCAGGCTAAATCCTGGTATCCTGATTTCTGAAGGCTTGGATTTTCCACCTTAGTGTTATCTTAACATGATCTCGGTTTTTCTTTTGGTGGTGGTGGTTTTTGTTTTTAATGAAAATGGTGGCATCATTCATATGTAGGATTTTGGACCGAATTACATACTAATAGTTAAGGTAAACTTTTTTGGTGTCAGTGCTTCCTAAAACTAGGAGACCTACATGCCAAGCATCAGACATTGTGATTTTAATTTCTTTTTTCACGTAAAGGAAATTGCTGAAACTTCTGCCAGACTTGAACCATCCAGCAGTCCAGAAATGAGGATCAGCCCATAGCAAGATTATTCAGATACATATACAGCACCTGTACTTTCACCAGGATTGTTCCACATCTTATTTTTGCTATGTAAATCCACAGAATTAGCTTCTGATTTTTAACATAAATGCTTTGCTCATAAGGAAGCAAAACAGATTTCTTCCTTCATCAATTCTTACAGAGACTGAGGCAATTTTTCCTTATTTCTTTTGTAGACAATGGTAGAGATGAAGATAGTAACTCTCACTGAACCATTTTTTCCCTCAGGTAAAAAAAAGAAAGAAAAATAAGGCAGAAAAACTATCTGCAGTATTACAGTTATGGCTAGAGGGAGACATTTCCTCCTTGAGCTCTCAAATTTGTTGGAGAGGAACCCTTTCCATGACAGCTCAAAGGTTACATGAAAAGTGATAAAAAAGCTAATTATATATTTCTGTAACCCTTAAATTTCAGCACAAGAGTACTTGTATTTTGTCTTCTGTTGTGGAAACCAATGCTGCTCAAGGAGATTCATTCCTCAGAACAGCAGCTTTTTGTGGAAGAGATCTGTAGATAGATATGGATTGCATAGTATGATGCTCTTGAAAAAAGCCTAAACTTGACAAAGTCTGAAATGAGATTTCTAATGAGATATAAATAGCACCTAAAGCCAACCTGGGGTTTTAGGTAAGTGCAGTCAACATGGGGTTTGTATTATATCTGCAGCATTAGGGGGAAAGGATTATTACCCTTTTCATTTAGCAAGAGCAACCTGAATCATCTACATCTTCACCTATGCATTTTCTATAGTATCTGTCACCATATTAGCATGATGCTGATGTGTGATTTCTCCTCTTTGACAAACTTTTTCCTTAAACCACTTCTATGTGTTGAAAACTTCTCATGATTTCCTGCTGCCAAAGTATATTAAGAAACCTGTTTCTGTTGCCAATTTATAGCAGGAAAGATGTACTTGAGCTTCAAAATATTGTTTCTATTCTAACTTTTGCCAACAGTGTACAATAAAGTCTTCTGGGTGAGATTTTCAAGATGCTCACAATATTAGCCAAAATACCATCAGTCGTAAAAGTCCCTTTATCTTTAGTGGACAAAAAAGTAAATAATGCATGTTTTTTAAAATCCTGCCATCATTTATTGTAATACTTTGTGGCTTCATAAGATCTCATTTCATTGGTTGCCATGAAGCCTCCAGACATCATCTTGTGCATGACTCAACACCTCTTTTCCTAGTAAACTAATGGAGTACCTTTTGGCAACCTTCCAACTAATAGTCTGCTCCAGATGGCATTGCTTACAACTTCTAAGAAGCACAGGAACAGACAGCGACCGCCTTATTCTTTCTGTCAAATAAACAATACATGTTTTGGTAGATTGGGATGTGGTAGAAATAAATCAAGCTTCATGAGCATGAGGAGCAAGCTGAGTTCCTAAGTGGAACTGTTCAACTTTGGAGATTGAGTTGCCTACTATCAAGTTCAGAAAGGAATTCCAGATAATACTTTGTGGCAAGAAAATGGTAATCTCAGTTTCTAACCTGGCTTCTGCATAAGGAAAACGGCCATGCTCTAAAAGAAATGCTGCCTTTTGGCAACAAAACTAGCAGGATGAGGGCTACCATTTAAACAGTTCCACAGCTTGGATCTTTTGGCAGTTCAGATACTGGAAGTCTAAGCATGATATATTGTGATGTTACAACTGCGTACAGTATGATACAGGATGAAATCATGTGGAAAAGCAAAACCTCGTTTGCCTAACTAACAGTGCATTCATCGTGGTTATCAAAGTGGGCAAGTCTGTAAGTGCAATTAACAATTCGGATTTTCCTGCTTGTTTATTCCTTGCATACTGTACATGAAGATTTATCAGCAGTTCATGAGAGTTAAGCCCAGAAAAGTATTGTTATGAGTCTGTTGTATAGAAAACAATGGTATAATTGAGATTATTTTCCATTTCATGGGAAGAGTCACAATACATGTAAATATGTTGATTCTACTATCTTTAATTCTTTTCTTTTTATGTGTTCAGTGCACATCATTTTATTGGTCTGTCAGAAGCCCTCAGATTAGCAGTAATTAATCTTTAGTGATACTGAGTATTCTATTAGCTGTGAATAATAACTTACTTTCACTGAGATGAGAGGGTTTTTTTAACCTTTGTGGAATGCAAAGTATTGTTCTCAATTAGTTACAATGAGAACAGAAATATAAACTGTAGTCATGAGAAAGTTACTATAAGTAATTCAGATCAAGTGTTTAATTGATATAAACTGGCCTTGCTTCATGTTTTGTGTGCAGTTATAACTACCTTCCTGAAGACTAGATTTTGCCCTCACAGACAGTAATTTGAGATTTATTTTTTTTTCTACAGATGTTTTTTCTCTCTGTACTAGGTGACTGTCTACAAGACTTACAACTGTACCTGAGTATCAGGCTGAGAGACATTTTTTTTTTTTAATAGCCAGTCCAAAACCCAATTTTTTTGGAGATACAGCAGAGAAGGATTATACGATATTTTCAGATTACAACTACCTGACTAAGCAAAGAATTAAGTTAATATACATTGCACCTTATATTTTAAGATCTTATGTTTGAATCTTTCCACAGAAGTTAGTGGCAACACTCCCATAGAAATTACATTGGAATCAAGAGTGGAGCCTGGCCCTTAAGATTTTTCTCTCTGTCATCCCACATGTTACTTTCACCTAAAAGAATGACAGTCATGACTATTTATGTTGGAAACTCTACACTTAGGTCTCCTGGAATTTACACGACCCAAATATTTAAACAAGTGGTTTTAATATTTTACAGTCTTTTAAGTATCAGATGGAGTTGAACTTCATATTGCAATTTGGAATGTGAGTTTGCTTAATTTCATTGAGTAAATTGGCTCAATCATTTAGGGTGGGGAAAGATAGTTTAAAATTTGTAAATATTGCTAAAGATTATATAGCAGTTTAGTAACTATTTATTACTTAAATCTACTTTCCAAGAGCAGAAAGAATTAAATTTATAATAGATTTCTGATAGTGTGTGTGTATATATATATAAAGGTTTTTATAGGTATACATATGCATGTTTCATGTATGTGCACTTATATGCACAGTAAGTGGTGTGATACGAATCTTAAAAACAGTAAATAATGGGAATAGGAGCAGAATAAAAAACAAAATTAAAAAATAATTAAAAAAATAACTATTGCAATCATTCTGAGGATATCACACAGAATTGCATTAGGAAAAACAATTAAAAAAATATGCTTTTATCCAATAGTAAAAATCCCCAATAAATTAATGAAAATAATGGATTTTATCCAAACTAGTTAAATATTTAGCTTATAATTATTTTTTTTTAGTTGATGATGCAGTAGTTTTAGTTACATACTGGGTTGCTAAATTGCAATTAGTACCAGTGTTATAATTTTAAGAACAAAATAAATGGAGATATATATTTATATAGATATATTCTTAAGGATTCTAGGATGGCTAATGGTTCAAAAAAAAGAAAAAACTTTTATTTGAATGGCATATTAAAAAGAAATGGCTAAGACATTTTGGAATGTGCTAAGTCCTGAGGAAGGAGATTAATAGGTCAATAATGTGATAGTACTACCTAAAGGCAGTTTGGTTTAAGAGATGCTTCATTTTAGCCACAAAATTTCCTATGTGGTTTGTGATTCTGGAATCTTTTCAGTTGTAGAGTTGAAATTATTTATTTCAGAAATAATGGATCAAGAAACTAGTTTATGAAAGTGCATTTTTGTTGACGACTTTAGTTTTAGTTGATGTCTAGTTTTTTCTCATTTTGGTCATCCTCGTATGTTTTCCCTTGTTTAGTCTTTTGCATCCTGAAAGACTGGATGTGATTAGAAGTTAAATTTAAATTGCATGGATAAATGATTAACTTATTAGAAATCACAATTCACAACTTAATTTATCACATGCCTCCCTAATTTTTCACATGGTGATTACAAATGGGGGCTATATGAAAAATTGGAGACATACAAGATAAATTGCAAAACCATGTGATAAATGTACTTATCATGCACCTTTTGGCAGCCTTACCTCCTCTCTGCTTGCTCATCCATCTCTCCTGGGACTTATTCTAATGCTCTAAACCTATGAGCAGAGTCAATCAATCACTGAAATTTTAAAAATCAAACTCTTCTAGAACTGTTTTATCCCCTTTTTTCCAAATGGAGAATTGCCTTGTCCAGTTTCAGTCCTGCCAATTTTTTTGTGCAGAAGTGCTATGGTCATTGTATGGTTGACAGTTTTTTGATTCTGGAAATAGGTGATTTCTAACATTCCAAAGGGATATAGACTTTGCTTTCTCACACATCTCCTACAAGGTATTATACAGCTGGAATGAGATATCTCTGTGCATGCCCACTTCAGAGCTAGCTAGCTCTGTGTGTAATGAAGCCTGTCTCCTAGAGATCACTGGATTGTAGTTAAAAATGTATTTTACATGCCCATAACATAATTTGCAAAACTTCACCACTGAACCGCATTCCAACATGTTTTCGGAGACACTTTTCTGAAACCAAATTTCAACTTTTATAATCAGTAGATATGCAAAATACATTACAAATGATTTGACATTATGAATAAAGTGCATTTTCAATCTTTCCTTGTATTCAAACTGGGAAAAAAAATTTGTACACGTTCCAAAATAACTTCCTCAACTGCAGAATGAACTATTCCTAGAAAGGGGAAAAGGTAAGGGGAAAACCCAGTAAAAAAAATTGAAACCAAGCAGGGATTTTTAAATATTACTGATATTCCAGATACAATACATACTATTGTATATATATTCAAGTATTTTACAGTACAATATTATAGTATTATATTGTTATTATATATAATGTATATGTAATATGTGTAATTTCACATATAATGTGTGTTATTATTATATTTAGGTATATTTTAGTATATCATGTAAACATTATTAGAGTAACTTTTTTTTTTCAAATGGAGAAAGAAATGTTGAAGTTCCTGTACAATTGATCAGAGTTTAAATTTGTCATTTAATTTACATAATCTTTTTTCTGTACAGGGAGAAATGATTCTTTCATTTCTTTGTATTCTTTGGGTAGTGGAACCAGATGAGAAAAATGCTTGTTTTGGCACTTTCCCAAAGGGAAATATAGATTTTGATGTTGGCGAAGATGACTTCAGCAAATAGTGCACATAAAAAACTAGCATTTCATGCAAGTTCATAAGAAGAAACTACAGAATAGAATAACTTTTATGAAGAAAGTCTATGTCTTACTTGGTGAATAGGTCCCTGTGCTACCATAATAATGCCCAGTTCTACAACTACAAACACTTATTTGTTCAAAGTGAATATTAACATTGTAATTTACTATCTAATTACAATTTTATAGTAATAACTGAAAATGTGTTGTTAAAAAGCATCACATTCACTGCCTCACACTATCAGACTGTTCTTAGCAGTGTAGTGTGTGATTTTTGTCAATATACAAGCATTGATGTGGATTTCAAAAGTTTTCATGCTCAAACCTTTTTATAAAAATTTTTTTTAGAAAGCTGCTATTAGTGATCCAATATCACAGTCACATTGCAGTTGATGAATAACGTCTGTAAGCTTTAATGGAGGCAGGATTAAGCCCTGTGAACAATCAGTTTGCATAGCAAGCCTTACTCATGTAAAAGGCCTCTGTATTTTATTTCTCAAGGAATATATTTCACTGATTTGTAAAGTTCCAAAGGAATGGGTTAATCTTGTAAGAGGTTGCTATTTTTGTCAGCTAAGCTGAAAGACTTTTCACTTAAAGCTACAGAATTAAAGGCCAATTTAAAAAATGAATGCAATATTAATACTTAGAAATAAGACATTATTAAAATGTATTTAGTTGCTAGTGAAGATTACAAAAATATGTGATTTTTGAAAGAAGATTATTGTGAAAGAACTTTAAAAAAAGTTTTAGTAGTAATATGATCAGTGTACTTTTTTAAAAAAAAAATTATTACCTTAATCTTAATTTACATCAACAAGAAAATTTTCAGAATAGTTAAATTCTGTTAACTTCCATTTATTTGAATTTGATATAAATTACTGTTGTATTAAATTATATTCATAACAGTTATTAACAATAAAAAGTAAGGATTGATAATTATGGTATGATAGCAGTGCAGATTGAAAAATAACTGATGAATATCAGGTTGTAAAAATGCTAGGGCATCTCAAATAAAAGTATGTGGTAACTGTCAATAGATATATCTCTATTTTAAGAACCAATCTAACAAATCATACAGAGGTGTTTATTGTATTAAAGGTGTACTAGGCCTGTAGATTTCTTCACACACACAATCCATGTGTGTGAGCACTTACACATGCCTCTTTATTAAATATATAACGTTACGGGCTTGATAGGGCATTTTTCTCTGATAGGCAAAAGAAATCACAGTTTTGCAACTTACAACTTAATGTCTTTACTTACGATGCTAAAAATGCTGTCATAAGTCAGCAGTCAATAATTATTTCCTATGCAATATGAAGTATTGTGTGTTCCCCAATAGTATCGGATTGCTGCCAGGTAGAGCGCAAAGTGATGGGTTTTTCCTGGAGTCTGTGGATAAATACAGTATCAAAACCCAAGCTACTGTGTGCTGTTTACAGAAGAAATTCACCATTTCTTCTTCTTATCAGTAAGGTTTAAATTTAAATTTTCTTGAAACAGCAGAGTGTAGGTTTTTTGTATGACTTTATCCTTAGAAATCCTCTCTGCTGGTCTTGCTTCTGAGAGAAAGGTGAAGCACTATGACTATCGTTTCCAATCTTTCTGTTGTCATTTATGCCATCACAGAGAGAAAGGCTTCAGAGTTCAGAAGGGAAAGCAAGCAGTGGCTGGGGAATAGCTGAATATTTCATTGATTTTGTTGCTTTGCTAAATTGATTGTTTTCTTGCTAAGGAAATGAACAATCGTGCACCATTCTTTATTGTTATCAGCTGATTGTACTTGTTTTACTGCCTAATTTTGCCAGTCATAGAAGGTTTTTTGCAATAGTGTGCAGTAGAATGAGTCTGAACTAAAATGAGTGCAAACATTAAAAGCATAGATTCACAATGCAGCATGCTCAAAAGCCTATGAGAATTAGCAGATAACTTTGCCTAGACAAGCAGTTTTTAAACCATCAAAAGATATGGGGGTTCAACCTCATGAAATTATGCATGGAACAGACTGGGTTTGTTGAAGTGTTCTGAGATGGAGCAAAGCTGGCATCTGTGTAGCCAGATAGATGTAAGCTGGTACCGTTATCATTGGAGGCAGGTACAGGTGGCACTGGGGTAAGCAAGCAGCCTGAGGGATATTCAGTGGGATTTTCAAGAGACAGCAGAGATTTTTCAATGTAAATAGAATATGATTCATAAACAACAACAAAACCAAGAGAAGTGCCTGTGCCACATGTGGGGAGTGGGACTGTGTATCCCTGGGGAATGCTATTCAAAAGTTACTAAAGAATAATGGGGAAGGGCTCCCTGGAAAGCTAACGTACGAGAGTCTGCTCATAATCCTTTGTAGGGAAAAGTTGTAGTATTGTTCATTCTTCAGAGGGACTTTGTTTCTATGAAAATCATGCTAAGACAGCTGCAGTCATTAGAGAGACATCTTAATTTTGCTTGTAAGGTCATGTCTTCTGTCGAAAGTATTTTGTCACAGGATCGAGATGGCTACTTTCACTGCCAAAAAGCCACTTTAAAAGATTGACAAGAGAGATTAAAGAGGATACAGAAATTTGGAAGACGTTCTTTTAACCTTTTAATGTGGTGCCATCTTGGCAGCAATGAGTCTATGGCAGGATTAGTTAGGGACCAAGCATTTCTGGAATTGAGTTCCTTTTTTTGTCTCTTACCATTTTTGGGGTATCAATTAACAGCAATTTCACCAGGGCAGTAAAGCAAGAGAGTAAACAGTAAATAAGCAGGAAGCAAAATTAAAAACAGTAATGAGCCTTATGAATATGGGGCTGTTACAAGGCTTGAAATGCATTTATTTTGGAGTTTAGCATGTTCTGGGAAAACATAATGACTTTGTGAATGTATTGTCTCATTTTACATTGCAGAGATTCTGTTTATTGGCCCTGGAGGCTGACAAGGACCCGACACCTGTGCCCAAATGTTTTCCGAACCTTGGCAGCGACAGGCATGTTCATTATGCTGCAGAGTTGTAGTTCCAAATGTGCTCAAGGCATGGGAGAGTAGCAGACTTTACCCTTGCAAGGAAAAACAGGTTAAGTAGCAAAATGACTGGGGCAGTGGATTTACTAACATGACCTATCTTCATGAAAACTGGTGCTTCTGTGACTGTGCACCACTAGTACAAACTGCAATTTATGGTAAGCTTGTTTTGGTAACTGAATACTGGGCACAGGAGATGTCATGAGAATTGGGAAACTTCAAGATACTTAGTTTCTCTGTCAGTTAAATGGATTAATAACTTAATGTTTATTGTGCCTTTTAGCTTGGATTTTAGCTACAAATAGCATTTGCATTTTGGGATGGGAAACCTTTTTTTTCTTTTGGCCCCTAAATAAAGTCTAACAGAAAGGTGAAACAATAAAGATGTGTCCTGTGTTAAATAAGGTTTGTGGTTACTCTGAATCATCTAAAAAATAGTTCAATGAAAACTTATGCAAGATTAAACAGCTGTGCAATCCCCAGGGTTTGGCAAAGGAGAGATTAGTGTTTTACTTATCAATAAATTCAAGGTTGATTACTTTAGCAAAATGTCAGTTTTTCATTAAAACAGCATTTTACATAAGTGAAAATCCTGGTCTGTAATGTCACTTCCATGGTTTCTGTGTGGTCATATCTACAACAAGGGTAGAATTTAATTAAAGTAAAGTAAGGCCTGAAGCATACGCAGATGGATTTTATTTTAAAATAGGGCTATCTATATAGATTATAAGTTTTGTGAATATGGTATTTGAGGAGTGCTAGGAAGCAATTAGGATCATCCATTTAGTGAATTTTGGTGGTCAGAAAGGCATTAGGTTGGATCAGGTTTTCTCGTTCATCATACCCTGTTACTTATGGATAAACAAGGTGATATGGTGTCTTGCTAATTCTTGGATATCATTATATAATATAAATGTGTTCTTGAGAGGCTGTTGAAGGCCATTTCCAATTACTGTTATATATAGGAAACACTGATTTTAACACAGTGAGGTTAAGTATGACACAGCAAACAAAATGCAATCGGGTTATCTGCATGTGTGCTGTGTTGAGAGAACGGTTATTTCTCTGTGTGTGTGTGTGTACACTGCAGGAGAGAACAATTTTGTGTACTAAAGGCTTGAACTGATCGTGACAGTAAGAAAGGTATTTGGCTTTTTAAGATAGAATTCTAGATGCAAAGATCACTGGGTTCATGCTACTACCCAGATGAGTTTGGGAGTGCGCCAAGAAACGACAAGCAGTTGATAAACCTCAGAAAAGTAGTAAATCAAAAGCTAGAAAGCTTTTGAAAATTTTAAGAAGCTGGGGTTTGCACAGGGATGATCATATAATTCTGAAAAAGAGTTTGATTACTTCACAGAGAATGTCACGTTGCCAGCATGTTAGTGATCAGGCCCTAAGAGTTTTGCACTTTGATTCTACTGAGTGCCCCAAAAGGTTGGATGTTTATATGAACATCATGTCTCTAAAACGATGAGCTTAAACCCCAAAATCTGCTGGGGTTTTATGTGTATCCTTTAATCTAGACTCTGTATTGGTGGGATTATTCACATGAATGAGGTTTTGCAGTCTTGGTCCCAACAGTTATACACTGGATTATATTGACGCATTTGCTACTTCACTGGTCAAAATGAATTCAGCTGTGTTTATGCATATGCTGCTGCATAAACTAGAACTCACTTTCCCATAATATCGTCTAGTAAAGAACATGAGTTAAATGGTGCACTATTCTTCTGTACCAAATAAGCAATAGACAAATCTCATATCTTCTATCCCACTGCTTTGAACTTCATTTAGGAGCATAATCTGATATTGAATTGTTCTCAGTATATTGCTTAAAAGGCAAGATCCCCATGGGCCACTAAGCTGCAAGGTCTAGAAGCACAAAAATTCTTGCTGAACCTTTGGAGAAAAAGAAAATGAAAAACTTTCTGTAGGCTTTATGTGCATCTTGAATATGTGTTCTTGAACTGTTTCCCTGACCATTTACTAACACTCTTTTTCCTCGTTCAGTTTGCATTGCCTGCAAGGTAGTAACACATCCACTGCTTATGATATTCCTGGTGTTTCCTCTCCCTTTTTTTTAAGTTTAGTGTGAGCTCTTGGCATTATAGGTATGTTTATGATTCATTTCAAGAACATTGGTAATCCCAGTGATATCAAAAGGACTATTAGTATGCAATTAGTATGCACGTACCTAAGTACCTAGCTGAGTTGTAGCGTATGCATTCAGAAATATGGACATTCTTGCAAAATCCATAGATTTCAATCCACATCAGTTGAACTGTTCCCATTTTCAGTAATGAGATTTTGAATAGGCCCCATATGAAAACAGGTTTAAGCTACTTGTAAAATAGCTGGCCACAGGAAGTGCCTGAAAAAAATGGTTGCACATGGGGAAATTAATATTAATAACTAGCAATTCAGGCCTGTAAACTATGGCAAATACCACAGCAGTCATCACAGCTGGCATGCCATTGGCTTTTCATGACTGTGTGCTTCTAATTTATCAGTTGTTCTCTTGCATCAAAATCAGTTAAATAGGTATATGCTTTATTATTACATACAGAAAACTGCATTAGAAGAACATCTTAAAGTTGCAAAGTTAGTTACTCCAAAGTTAGTAAATACCTAATAAAGGTAAGAATTAAGTTAGTAGTCTTAAATCATGTCCCTTGTCTGCACTTACAGTGATACGGTGTTAACTGCATGATCAGAGCACTCTTTCTGTGGGACTAAACTTCCTTTAGCATGTAGAAATAAATATTGTTGGGTGAGAAGTTATTAATTCTTTTTGCCTTCCTTGGTTAAGGTGTGATCTCAGGCCAATTTTCTGTACACTATTCACATTCTGCTTTCAAGACATTCATCCTTCTTTGTGAACTTTTCTGTGGTGTTCATCATACATCACAAACGCTAATTTATCCCAGTATTTCCATGGAATGAGGAACTGCTAGTATCTCTGATTTTTAATACAAGAAGTTGTGGCACACATCCAATTAAATCCAACCTTTTCACTGTTTTTCCTTGCCCAGGATGAGCCACGCATGTATGTGGTCATAAGTGCATGTGTAGCCCATAGTTTCTGGAACACATAAGTTACAGAATTTGTCTGTTAGTCCCAATTCCTATGTTCATTCCCTCTGTTTCCATCCTAGTTGTTTACCAGAGTGCTCTCACTGCACTTCATCTCATCTAATTCCTGCTCTCAGTCTCTGTAGTAATCCAGTTTAATTTCTTCACAGCAGCTTGCCTGATCTTGTCATTGTTTTCAAACTGTCGAAGACAAAACAGGATGTAACCAAGAACATACTGAGGTCCACAGTGTCAGGACAAAGATAATGCTCAAATTGGAACTGTTGAGGATCTGCTTGGATACAAGGAAAAATAAATTCACTAAGAGGGTAATTAAGCTTTTGGACAGAGGGCCACAGAGGTTGCGCACTCTCCACTTTTTGGAGGTTTTCAAGACCCAGGTGGACAAAACCTTTAGAAACCTGATCTGAATTCTGGGTTTTGGCGTACAACCCTGCTTTGAGCAAGAGATTGGACTGGAGACCCACCAGGGTCCCTTCCAACCTGAGTGATCCCGTGATTCTGTGAGAGCTTTGTTGGAGCTCTGTACTATAGCTCTGTAAATTGCTACTAAGTATTGGAGAATTGGTTTGGTATCTTTTGGGGTTTTCTTTTTTTTTTTTTTTTTTTTCTCCAGTTTTAGACTTTCCTCCCCGCCTCTGTTTTTTATGTTTTTACCCTCAAGTTTGGGAGAACAAAAGCATTTAAAGGAATGAGTTGCCAGAATTTAGTAACCCTAGCAAAGCATCCTGTATTCTCCTTGCCATGTGTTTGGAATGAGCTGTTGTGGCTGAAACTTTCAGAAAATAGTAATCATCTGGAGACAGACACCTGGGAGAGAAAATTGTATCCTGATCTATTGTAGTTACTTAGAGAAAAGATCAAATTAAAACAGTGTGTTATAATTAGAAGTATGAACAGCTTCATCTCTGATAAAGCTGACTCAAAGATTCAGCTATGACCTAAATCAATAAGAAATTCCTAGTAAAAGTAAAGGGAAAATGTTTTTAATCATAGGAGTTAAAGAGATGTTCTGCTAAACTTTCCCTGAAAAAAATGGTTTGTACGTGCATATGAATATTTCTATATGCTCCTGGATATGCAGATACCTACCTGGAGAGGCATGAGGGTAAGCTTCCTCCCCTAAAAACTTAATGTGTCATTAAGGAAACCAACTTAGTGTTTGAAATAAATATTTAGATATAGATATAAATACTTTAAACCAGATATAATGTTAATTGTGAGGCCTCTGTGCAATAGTGTCAAGGATTTTGACTTAATCTACTAATTTGAAATACATTTTTATAATAATTGTTAAGAAGAAAGCTGGGATAGCATGTTCCTTTATATTATATTTGTAAGAGATTAATTAAACTAGTCATATTGTTACAGAATTAGCTAGCAATTTTCAAAATGCTAAATGAATTGGAAAGACATTGAAAACAATATTTTAAAAATTATGTATTTTAAGCAATTTTGTTTTTTCCAGAATAGTGTTTCTCAGTGTATTAATATTATATGCAATGTAAAATGAATTAATTGAGTTAGGCTCACACAGTATTGATTACTATCCATGCTTTGCAACTATTTATAGCATATACCTTTTTTCATGTTCTCAGCTGTGTTTACATTTTTCTCTAGGGCTCAGCATCAGTAGCACTGATATTTTTTGTAGTATTGCTGTACCACTCTCATTCAGTAAAACTTCACCTATATATAAATAGTTCAAAACCACTAAGTGATGAAGAAAAGGTCTTATGATTTTCTGTGATTGGGATTTGGGTGTTAAATCTGGCTTTGAAATCTTGTTCCATGGTAAGGGAATCTGAACCTGTTGCTAAAGTTTTCATTAGTTTTATAGGGAAAGGATTGTTTTGGCAGACTCTGAAAAACTGAGTAGGTGAGTTGGAGAGCAGGGGAGTAACTCAAAGTCTTCAGTGAATAAACATGTAAAATTCCGTGTGTCACAAGCAGGGCTGATACTGGGTTGTCCTGGGAGAGAGAATGTCAGGAAAATGGTTGTAAAGCTCACTCCTGGTGATATGGGTAAAATAACATAATAATGAAAAAAGAATCAAAATCAGGAGAGGATACACAGCCAAAAGCCATTTTAATTGTGTGGCCTGGTCTTTATGCATTTTGAAAATGAAATAAAATGTGCTTCTTCGTTGTCCTCTCTCTCTAGATCTCAGAGGCATTTCTTCGTAGTAGCTCTGTATTTAGGCAGCTACCTCATCATTATTCATCTAAGTCATCAAAATTTTAAAAAGGACTAAAAACCCTGATGCGTTATAAATAAAATATAGGAAGGAGGACAGTAATAGAATAAGAGTTCATATATTTGAGGGAATACCCACCAGAAAGCCCTCACATGATATTTGCAATGTTTTCTTATTGTTTACATATTACAAACAAAGAATATAATACAATATGATCAATAGTTAGAGCTGAAATCTTACAAATGTTGCGTGACAGTATATATACTCAATCTTCATTCAAAATTCACACAGTTTGTATTTCCTCCACTGTAATTGCCTCTGTACTGTGGCTTTCAATAGCTGTAAATTAACTCTGTCATAATTACTCTCTTCTTTTTTCCTTGAATATTTCTATCCTTGCTGTAAATTGTAATTCTGTTACTTCTAGTATTGATATTGTGATGTGTCCACTAAGATAGCACAGTATCTGGAGACATGTATATATCTTTTTGGAATAATTTTCTTTCACCCTCCCCCACTTTTATTGGTACGGCTGATTTCTCTTGGCTCTGAGCCCAGTTTGGTTTAATTTTTGTTTATTCTGTACAGGATTCCAGACTCTGCTTTGAGATGGGCACTGTATAAATTAATAAATAAATTCAATATATGCTTGCTTTTAGTGGGTTGCTTGGCACATCTGTTTTTCAGAGGTTTCTAAATCTTCATGATCTGCATAAGATATCTTTAGTTACATAGGATTAGTGAGAGTATCATATTTTTAACATGTACAGGGTTTCCCATTAAAAAGTCATCATTTACTAACAGTTACAGTGCTCTGGCATATTGGATACTGCAGTATGTCTCAATAGTTGGAATGTAGAATAATGGTTCTATTTAAGACACTACGGGTATCTTAACTATGGTAAATACTTGTGTTTTTAATGATGAAAACTGATGTTTTGTACTCAGAATATTTTTAAGGTTTCTCTGTTTTATAATCTCTGAGTATGTAACTATATATGTTGCATCCTGTTGAAAGTACTGACATTCCTCCAGTATTGCAAGAGCTTTCACAGGCATAACTGTACAAAACAGTGTTCAACATATCTGTTGTTGCTAGTTGCACTGCTTTGATATAACCAAAAGCCTCTTAATGGAAAACCAGGGGCATTTCCCATAAAAAATTGCCAATTGTCAGGATTATTTATGTCAGGGTAACAAAGAACCATTTAGAAAAATACTCAGCAAACATTGCGGCACCCAATTAACTCATAAATAGCTCAGAAATGAGAAGAGACTGCGTCTGAACCAGCCAGCAGTTAGAGAATAATGGCAGAGTTTGGTTCTACAGGAGAAAAGGGAGATTTGGAGACATGCAAAGACATAAAAGTGTTACATGTAAAGCTGAGGTCAAAGGAGATATTTGTCAGGAAAGGGAAAAAAACCTAGCTTTGCTGAGGTGTATGAGTCTCAGGGATACTGAAGACAGCTTCATAAATTGCACTGCTCACAGAGCACCATGTTCTTCCAGTTATCTAAACAGAATGAATAGGTTTTATTTATGACTTGTGGGTTGTAATTTTTATTGCAATACTTGAAGAGAAGGTGGAAAGAAATGGAGGCCGCAGGGAGAAGGGTGGTGTGTTGATCAACGTATACAAAATGGACAGCTGATACTAGTTAGTCATTAAGGTAGGGATACCTCAGATATCTTTTTTTTAGGAGCTCAAAACACAATGGTATGCTATCATCCCATCTTCCAACTCTGTATTTTGTAAGGAACCTAATTGGACAGATGATGAACTTCTATCACAGACAATGTGGTAGGCAGAGGAATACTTGTGAATCCGGCGGGGATTAAGGTCTGACCTGAGAATTGAGTTTATCAGCACTGTGAAAAGTGAGTGCTTCTAGGCATTCCCAAAAGTAAACCTTTAGGTACGTAAGGATCTCTCTGAAATAACCATTGATGGCCATGACATTGGCAGTCATAGCCCATAAACTGTGGGATTAGGTGCTAACTGAACTGAGATTCTGAAGGATCTGAATTTTGTATCAGTGCTTGTCTCCTAAGACTTCTTATGGATTTAACCTTAAGCCTTTAAACAACTACTTGCTGGTCTGGAGAAGTCTTTCCAGATGTGCAGTTACTGGGTAAGAAAATACAGATATTTCAGCAAAATCTGTGCATCTGGATCTTCACAAATATGTTCATGAGCAGTGTTGTTTAATATCTGTGGTTTCTGAGGGCAAAGTCCTCCAGTGCTCTTGACTTCTGCTGGTAGAAAAAGTTTATTTGCCCATATATGGCCCATATATGACCCACACAGATAGCAACAAATACATACACGCTGTACCTTTCATGATCCCAATTATGTTTACTCTCTAGAAGGTGGGAGTCCTGGATATCTCCTGTTTGTCTTTGATATATTTGGAAAATGTTATTGCCTCTAATATGGCAAGCCTAAGACAAGGACTCTCCCCGGGTTTGTTAGAGAGAGGACTATGAAACGTGAGCTAGATTTGCTTCATGTACATATAGCCCTAGTGTGATGTCCTAAGTTGTACAAAGCCCTCCCATGATGTCTCATGGCTGTATTGGAGTTAAAGGGAATGCTGTCGTGGAAGCAGTGCCGCTATTTTGCTGATACGTTTTTATGATATAAATAGATGTAAAAAAAAAAATAAATGTCTGCGTTCATTATCAGTAAGTTGCCCTTATATTGAACAGCTAGTGTTTCTGAGGCAAGACATTATAAATAACACAAAAATGAAAAGTGTGTGGAAAATAAGTTCCTAAAACATGGACTTATTATGAAATGCAATGTTAAAAAAGGGAGAGAAAGAGAGGGGAAGAAGCATGGGTCTGGATACACCAACATGTACTAAAACACAGAAGTGTAATGCATCTTAAATAAAACAAACATAAACCAACCCCAAACCCCCTTCGTTTGCGGAGGGAATACATGGAAACATTTCTTTAAAAAGCTATTTGAAATTTAAACATTTGATATCACCACTACTGAAAATAAACCAGTACATGGTCACAGGGATGCTCAAAAGTAAGAAACGTGATGATAGAAGAAAAAGGACAAGAATAAGAGCAGAATTAAAATGGTGCAGGCAGGCAACTCTTTAAGTGACAATGTCTCCCATTTCTTTCCTAAGCACATCCACACTTATTTTCTGAGAAAGCAGGAAGGACATATAGGCAAATTGCCAACCAGATGGTGCAATCGAATATGAAGAATGGCAGTAAAACACAGAATTAAAAAATCCCATCATCTGATTTCCTGATACAATACAGGACAAAATTCACATGGAAATGTTAACTATATACTCATGCCTTCTAGTCACTTTTGTGACTTAGCTTCAGAAAAACTTACACCTTTTCAGTTCTCATGTGGTATTCCCTACACCAAAGTAATTTATTTGTGCTCCAATTATGTGTTCCTTCATAGATTTTTTCAAAACTGCCTTATTGTTGCCTAAATATGTTTCTGCTAAGATACAAAATAATTTAACTGTGAGAGAAGGATTAGGTCCATTTTGAAGACTTCTGTAGTTGCTGCTCTTATATAGCATGAAGAAAAGAAAATAGTACTTGCTATCTAGACTTCTACATAATCAATAGATGGAGAGGCTGTCAGTGAAATTAGCCCAAGGAATTATACTATTTTTCATACGTCATGTAATTTCCAATTTATTACTGAAACTGCATGGTGTGTATGTTTGCATTTTGTCTTTGAAATAATTTTATATTATTCTTTACTTACAATCTCTTTTTATTTCTATCATAATTTGTCTCTTCTGAAAACAAGGCTGAGTGTGTAGTGCATATATTATGCATGTGTAGAAATACACATTCCCACCCTACTCCTCTGACTGATTTTCAGAAAATACATGTAGAGATGCATAAAGCTTTCTAGAAGGAATAGTTGTAGTTCTTTAATGTAATTTTTGCTTATTAGTAGCATAGTTTTGGTTATGTGGTTGGATGTAACAATTTCATATCAATACATAATGAGAACTTGACAAATCTAGTCATAATTGAAGAGAGGAAGCCATATCCTGGCAAAAATGTAGAAGCCAGCCATCTGTCCTGAATATTGTCAGCCTTTTTTGTTTTGTATTTTATGTCTATATCTCAATATTCTATAAATATATATATATGGAATATCTAGCCTTTACCTTTATTCTTGTGAATAGCTTCCAAATGGGATTCAACTACAGCATATGACTGTTACCTCCCTGAGTATTTAAAAGACCTGCCGCCTTCTTTCTCTGCCCAGTCTTAATTGGTCTTTTCATGGTGCTGTTGACAAGCAAATGCTTGTGGACTACAAATGAATCTGGAAAAAGGGAAGATGGTAATTCATTCAATATTTTTTTTTATTAATTATTAGAGCACTTTGTTTTTTATTATTTCATTATTTGGATTATGGAAGTCATGTTGCCAATTTTTTTTCTTTGTCTTGTTGAATTCTGAATCTGTTTATTTAGTTTACAGATATTTTTTCTTCAGTGCTTAAAATCCAGTCTTGATTCTGAGGAACCAAATGTGATCTTCAATCTTTCCTTCTCAGAAACCCCTTCCAGTTGTAAGGATTTTACAGATGATTTTGACATTGATGAGCATAGAACAAGTTCTGTTGTATTCAGGTTATATTCTCTGTAACACATGCATTTCCCTCCCAGGTGGTTTTAAGAATATTTGAGATCTTACCTCTAACAGAGGGTTAGACAATCATAGACAATGCTGCAATTCAGCTGGTAGAACTGTATTACTGATAGAGACATAAGAAGCTGTGGACTAAGTGTCAGGGCTTTTTGTGAAATTTCCATTGCTTCTGGTGTTTTTGCCTGCTGGTGGGAGAAGCTAAAACCCAGAAAAGTGAAATGGAGATTAAACCCCTCGGTGACAGTTTCCAGTCAGTTTCAGAATTCCTCTAATCTTTTGAGTTAAGTTAAATCAGCCATTGCTTAAGATTTTGTGTATTTGTCTGGAGAGGAGATGGACTTACTTTAGTTACATCAAGGTCCCCATAGGTTTTGTCTTTGTTCATGGTAAGAAGTTTTAGCCCCAGTTTCTCTAGGTAAGAGCAAACTTGACTTTTCGCCAAGGTTTTCTGGGAGAGACAAATGCTTTTGAGCTACTGTTTATTGGCTACAGAAAATGTAGAAAGAACTACTTGGCAACTCATCTACAGACAAATAAAAGAATTTGATGTCATGCTGCATGTGGCAAGGGCAATAATGTCTCAAAAGCCAAGCTGGACAGGTTGAAAATCACATATCTATGGCTTTCTGTCATATGTTGACTTCATCAGTGTTGGTTGTTGTCGTGATCTGACAATGTATTTTGTTAAATAACTGAAGTTGAGCCATTCCCAATTCTATTAACTTCAGTTGAGTTTGTCAGCTAGAGCCCAGCAGTGGTCAGAAAAAAAAACCCAACCTGAGTTAGGAATTATTAGGAAAGAAATAGAAGAGAAATTGGAAAACATGACTCTGTGTCTGTGTAGAGCCCTGGTACACTCTGCTTCTTCAGTGCTGTGAGTAATTCTCATGCTCCCCTTTCAGAGAGGATATGTGAAGAGTGATAAAGGTGATCAGGCTTATGGAGCAGCTTTCATGTGATAAAAGAAATATTATGATATTCAGCCTGGAGAAGAATCAACTGTCAAAGAATCTACAGGACTGGGAATGACATGAAAAAGGTAAGTGGAAAATGACTGTACCTTCTTCACATGCAAGAACTGAGCATCAAGTGAAACTAATAGGCCAGTTCAAAACAAGTGAAACTTTTTTTTTTTTTCCCCCCACACTGAGATATTAAATAAGTTGTGGAACTCCATGTCAGAGGTCTTTAAGGATGCTGAAAGTTGACATAGATTCAAAAGCGAACCAAACAAGTTCATGGAAGGAGAATCCATCCAAAGCTGTTAAACAAAAAAAATGCCAACTCTGGATCAGAAAATCCTTGAGCCATAAATGAGTGGAAGCTGGGGAAGTATAAATAAGGTAAGTAGCATTTATATATTTTCTACCATAGCCACTCTGTTTTGTTTTTATTTTTGCTTTTTTTGAGTTCAGTGTAGCTACTATGATACATAAAATTAAGCATGTGCTCTGTTCTTTGCTGGTTCAATGCCTTTGTTCATAGTCTATCTGTTTAGCCTGTTATTTCAGGTTCAGGGTCATAGGAAATAAATCACTGTTTAGGAAAGGCAACAGAAGAAAACACAGATTT
>NC_133944.1:12965000-12997500 GCF_031877795.1 Strix aluco
TTTTCCCCCTATAAAATTTCCAAAATAGTTAAAGTGTTTAGAAACATTCCCTTTATATTTCTTTTCCTATAAAGTGTCCATTCTTGTTTTGTCCAGCCCCTATTAAGTTAACCTGAAAAAGGTTGAGTCCCTTTGTTTCAGTGATTTGTGATGTGATGTTGCTGCTCATATTTCACTTAGTGTTGCTTAAATTGCCAATCACGGATCTTGCATTCTATCTGCTGTCAGCTTGGTTTGGATTATCACCTCGGATGTGGGGTTCCCTGATTTCATTCTATGGTGAGCGCTTCCATGTTCCATTTTATAAAATCACATTTTTCTAATGAGAATGCAAATGAAAGAAAAGCTGTGTGAAATGGCTATAGATGAGTTGCTTGTCAAAAATGTTTTACTTTAGGGAAAAAAAAAAAAAAGCCGATAGCTCGCTCAACAGGGTAATGCACTGCATGTTCTAGATGGACTCCTCTTTAGAGTTGTGGCACATGGCCAAATATGAAGGCAGCACATCTTCATTGTTGCTGGTTCTCATTCCTAGTGCTTAAACAACTCATGCAGGTTTTGACAGATTTTTTTTTAATATATTTACATAAACCACTTTATTGCAGTAGCATTTATTCAATGGAAAATATAAATGTTGAGTTATAAAAAGATTTTTTCTTTTTTTTTTTTTTTTTTTTTAAAGACCATACACGTTTTTTTCTTCTTAGGAAAACACAGAAATAGTGTTGTGTTGGGGAACTTTAAAAGTTACTTTATTATAAAATATGAATCAAAACACAATAAAAACACAATAAAAGGAGTCGTTATCTCTTAGAGACTATTTAGGAAGTCAGCTGTGTGCTTTCAGTAGTATGTAGTGTTGAATATGTGCAGAGAGATCATGACTAGAAGATGAAATTATCCCTACTGAAGAGTACTAGAGATCTGTACAAAAATAATCTTTAATTGGATTTAAATATGATATGTATTCACTTTGCTGACTTTGGCTTTTATTGATTCTTTATGATGGGTTAAAAGTATAGGGTGATATCTCAGATCACCTTAGGTAGGGCTTTATGACTGCCTCAGGTCTCATTGTTAATATTCTTACAGCTATTTACCTCCGTCAGTAATGAACAGGCTAATGGGTCAGCAAATCTGACTGTATACTGATCTCTCGGGATCATTTTCATTCAGTCTTCATCTGAAGCTGACTATCGTGTGTGGCCTAAGTGATCTGAGTGTCTCTGTATGTAGAACAGTTGTCAGACATGTAACAAGGTAATCAGAAAACTAGTTGTGCGCAAATTAAAAAAATACAGTTTTTATATTAATGCAAGTATTATGTGCACTACACCATCCCTCAAAAACACTATGTGAAGGAAAAGAAACGTGGCACTGTAATGCTAATGGTTACGGGACACATTTTCATCGTAGTCCATCATCTGCAGTTGGAACTAGATTTTAAAACAGCAGAGATTCTACCTGTGCTCAGACACTGTTTGTCAAAACACATCCAGATTCCCAGAGGACTTCAGCATTTTGGGTGCTAAGCTTGTGTAGAAATTCAGCTGTAAATGTCACCGTAGGAACAGATGGACATCAAGCACTTTAGTTAATTCTGGTTATACTTTGGTGAACGGAAGACTTTGACATTTTTACCCTAATTATAGGTACTAATATCTAAACATTTGACCAGAGAGCTTTTGAAAACCTTGCCTTAAAATATTTCCTGTTCAGGAGTGATTAGCCAATACAGATTTCAATTTAAATTTTAATTAAGGCTTATTTGTTATGTACAGTATTAGCTTGCAACACTTTTTTTAAAAAAAGATGTTATCTTTATAGAATTGACTTATTTGGAAACTTAACATAAGCTTTCAAGCCCACAGAAAATATGGCAATGTGTTTCTGTTTAAAATATGTTTTAAAAAGTAATTCATGGTAAAACGTTTTTGCGGTACTGCTTTAGAAATAATTTTGGATGTTTTAGATAAGAACCCCTTAATCCCTAACCCTAAAATCTAGATATACAAAAATTTATAGGAATACAGTTTTAGTGCCACTCAGTATTTTAGCCATGCCCACACGACCTGATTATCACTTTGAAAACATCTGGGTTGAATAGTGGCAGGAAAAAAACGTATCAGTGCTAATGTATGAAATAGCCCTGGTCCTGCATATAAATGACACAAGGTGTCTGTTGACTTCAACAGACATTTTGGATAGACCGTGTACTTGGAGCATTATAATGTTATCTGTAAATGGCTGTTGAGGTAGTTTTGCTGATCATAATACCTCAAAAATTTAATTTTTAAGAAGTGTCTGTCCAGTCAGTCTTGAATTTATTGAGATAATGCGTGGGTTTCTTTCAATGCAATACTGTTCTGTGTGCTTTATGTAGATTGCCTGGCTCTAATTAAATCCACGCAAGGGCTGTGCTTTATGCTGTTATTAAACAGAAGAGTGTTAAAATTGATTTATCAGGCTTTAGAAACAGTTACTCTGGAGAGGTGGTGTGACCAGGAATCACCTGCTTCTGCAGAAACGGAACATGAATCCAGTCTTTTCCCTAGCAGTTATGGACTGATTAAAAAATAATCCCCATGTTTCACGTATCTCAGGTGCAGAGTGAGACTTCCCAGAAATCAGCTGAAGATTTACAAAGAGGAAAGAAAATTAGGCTAAACACAAATGTGAAAAACCCCAAACCCCTGCCATGTTGGAGGTTGCAGGCAAGTGGTGTGAAAAGTTGAGATGGTCTCTTGCAGTAAGTTAAGTTTGAACTCAAACTCTTCACTGTTCCGATGGCTGGTAATGCTTTAAAGTACATCTCATGATGTATTAGTATATAAATGCTCAGTGCCCAGAGTGGTGGTCTGTTGGTCCATCACTATGGGTGGATAAAAAAAATCAAGGTAAAGGAACAGAGCTATTTTCATATATGAGAGTTCCTCCTTCCTCCCAGCTGGGTTGGGAGGAAGGAGAGGAGGAAATGAGCAGACACACTGTGGTTAAGCCCTCATTGCTGATCCGAATATGAAACAATCTGGTCAGACTGGAGTAGTTGGTGTCTTGCTACTGGCAGCTTATTTCTGTTCCCTCTGGCATCTTCCCCGTGAGAAGAAGAGAGTGCATGGGATAGCAGAAAGTAGAATGAGAAGATGACTAAGGAGAAGATAGAAACCCTCACGGTTTCTCATCAGTCACATTTTCACATGGATATGACATAGTGACTTAAAATTTTGGTATCTGTGTTACCTGTGGTGATTACCACTTGTGTGTCTAATGTTGATCACCTAGTTTGCAGTAGAGAAAAAGAAAAGCAGAACTGAAAGAGAATGGAAGAGAGAGAAATGTGTGGGGAGAGCTGAAAAGAAATGAATGGAGAGAAGAGAAATATGGAAAAATGGAGGGAAGCTGGAGAGGAAAACTTTGGAGAAAAGGAAGAGCAAAATAGAGAGACAGCAATGAAAAAGAGAATCACAGCAACAAAAAACAGATTTTAATTACTTTAAAAGCAACAGTGTATCTTTCTCTTGAGAGCATGGACATCTCTTGGTTGGTATGCAAGGTACATAAAACTCAGCAGAGATGTTTTAGAGGAGAACATGTGACTGCTAAGTTTATAGGAGACAAAAATGGAGAAAGGTTACCACCAATAATACAGTAACCAAGAGTGTTCCTAGTTAAGCTAAAGGTAGAATTGAGTTCTGATGGAAGTGCTGGGATAACCTAGCCTGAGCCTTAGGAAGTTCAGCTTAGGGTTTGATCCCAACCTCATTCTAATGGGTGAAAAGACTGATGCTGAAGGTCTGTCAGGAAAACAATCACTCCCTTTATCCTCCTTACATCTCCCTACCAGTCATCGAAAAGCCTCTATTAGAATTGTTTTTTTCCTGACTGTTTAATTTTTCTGTCCAAAGATGCCGGATATATTCTGCACCTCGTGGCTGACTTGGAGGACGCTCTTTGTGCCATGTATTGATGAACAAGGTATATGTGAATCCACAAGACTAAAAGCATGAGAGCAAAAATACAAGGAAATAATCCTGTTTTATCTGCAGTTCCATAGTTACTATGTGAGAGTCTAAGCTCCCAAAGGAAAAGAAGCTTCATTTTTACATAAAGAGAAAGAGGAGATATTCTCTTATAGTTAAAATGATTATAGCTAGAGTGTTGAAAAAAACCACCAAACATTTTGAGTCTTGATAATATGCGAATCAGCAACACTGAGAGAAGTGTCTGCAAGATGATTTGAGTTTCAAGGACATAAATGTACTTCATTGCTCTGATTTAGTCACCGTTGGTCATTCAGGATGTAAGTGGGAACTGATCTCATTTAGGAACTCATTGAGAGGAGATGAGTCTGAGGACTTGATTCTATCTTATCTCGACACACCACAGTTAATAAAGGAAGGCAATTATTATGTTTTCTGGGATGTACCCTCATCTGAGGCATTGTTAATAAACGTTAAAGGGCTAGTTCTTCAAAGATATTTAAACACCTAGCTCCCATTGATTTCAATAAAATAAGGCATCTATGTGCCTTTAAAAATCTGACCTTAAGTGTCATCAGGAAAAAGTGAAGCAAAAGATAAGCAGGTTCTAAAAGAATAACAAGGGACTGCAGGCATATGATTCTGGTGTGCTCCTGGTTATTACATTTTATGTGTATTGGATGTCTGCACATTATAAACCAAATAAAGATACAAACAAATGATCCCCACCTATACCACATAAAGCATCAAATCGCTATCACTTCTCTAGTCGTCTCTCAGACTTCTTCTACAAAACATTGTGTATGGATTGAGATAAAAAGCAAGAAAACAACAAACCTAACAATATCCCCTCTGCTCCCTTCAGCCTCTCTGACAGAGCCCCCCTCCCAGCACCACGCTTGCTCCTTCTTTTCCCTTCCCCAGTGTACTTTGTGAGCTGGAGGGGTTTGTTCACCCTGCTCTGCGTGACAAGCAAACAGTTGGTCACATCCCTAATTACAGATGCTTTTGTTACACAAACATATTCTTTCAGTTAGAGGAAAATACCTTGTTCTCAAGATTAGCCTTATCGAGAAGTTACAGTATGTATGACACAGTCCCAATGTGATAAAAACATAGATAGATAGACAGGCAGTGGCATACAAATGTTAACTTTTTCTTTTCATTTTTGAGGAAAAATCCTGCACTAGAAAATATCGTGTTGGTTTGTCACTATCTTGTCAGGTTTGTTGCGTTTTAATACAAAACAGAAAGTGAGAGGGGAGGAGGTTGCCTTGCTGTTTATGTTTCTTTCATGGTTAAGCCAACTATGCTGCTTACTTATTTCTTGATAAATATTGCTCAGCTACTTCTTTTTGGGATAAAGTAAATGAAAACAAACCCTCCACCGATAACAATAATTCCCAAAGAAGAGATTTTCAAACGTAAAGGCTAAACTAAAATTTAAAATGATTTTCCTATATTTCCGTCCTAGATTCCCTGTCTTACTCTCAGTGCATTTGTCCTTTTAAAGGAACCAATATGTTTGTATAACTGATGTGAAACAAGCTTGACTCCAAAAAGATTTAACTTAATATCTGGCTAAGCATTCAGAGGGTAGTCCATCTGTAGAATGTACATTAAGGACCCTGGCTGGAGCGCAGCTAGTCATGTATGATATCAGGCACACAAATGTGACGTGATGCCCATATACTCTTGAGCATAATTCAAAGTGCCATGAAGCTCTATGGGTAGAGAAGCTATAAACACAGTTGTCACAAATGAGAAAGACTACAGGATTATATTCAGACTGAAGAATGAAGAAACATTAGAACCAGCCGTCATGTCTTAATGAAATTGTTAATTAGGATATTATGGAATTCATAGCTAAAGATAATATCTGTCCAGTAACCTTGCAGCACACTTTTAGTTAACTATTTCTTCACCAAAATCTAAGGCAGACTCAAAAGTGGTGCAGTCAGCCCTTTGTAAATATACAAATACAATCAAAATGACATTACTTTTTTTTCCCCATGGATTTTTTAATCTTATTTTTTCTTTCTAAACAGACCAGCAGAGAACATGTGATTATCTACTGCTTATAGGAATAAGTACACATTTAATCTACATAATCATCAGTCTTTCTTTATGTAAAAATGATTAGTAAATAGGGTTTTTAAGCAACTGTTTAGATTAGGCATTGGCATCATAGATTAACTTACTTCTAAAACACTTGATTTTATCACTCTGCCTAATGATTTGTCTCATGATTTATTGGCTAATATGATGAATCGTGTTAGATTTATTGTTTATCCTATAAATAGTGCAACAAATCATTAAACAGTGATAAAACCCAGCAGTTTCACAAGAAAGTCTACCTATGTTGTCTTCATGTACAATGTACTTGTGTTGTACAATAATTTGATGGTTCTGTTTTCAGTTTTATGGTATCAGGTGAATAGGCATCTCTGTTTAAATTAAATGGTTTTACAAAATAATAGTGAAGTCGTAATCTTATATTCCAGCTATATTTATTTTATACAGAAAAATAAAGCCTAATGTCTGATGCATGGTAAATCTGTGAATTTATTCACAATAATAAATGTAATATTCTTTCTTAGAAACACCTTAAAAATAATGGCAGTTTTTCATATTTTAGCATGTCAGCTATGTTTTTCTTGCTATGGTTTCATGCTGCAGTTGACAAAAATGTTGCTTCTATCTTTGTGATTTGAGAGATCTGAGCCCATCTCATTTAGTAGCTTAGCTGAAAGGCTAGTGTGGGATATTGGTGAACTGAATATATGAAATTTGGCATTCAGATAATGGGAGTGGTCTTTTTCTTTTCTTGAGACATAATGGCTTCTCTTTTTGCAGACATAGCTAAGTCTGCCTGTATACATTAGGGATGAAAGGGCAGAAAATAGAAGTAATATTCTTGAAAATTCCCTGAGGTCATCAGTGGGTTAGGATAGACGCGATCATGATGATCTTATATTCTGCAGAAGTAGATTTGCAGTATTGTAAATTGAATTATTTGGACTGGAATGGTCAACCTTTAGTGCTAACTGGCACATTTACCTTCTTTTGATCTCAAGGTGTTGCCGCACCCTGTTGTCCCTCACCTGTTGCAGAAAAGCTTATCGTGCATTCATTAGATCCGTTGTTTCATACACAGTACCCCCAGCAATACCTGTTAATGTAGGACATGCTCAGCACAGCTGATCAGCACTTTCAACACCCAGTATATTCTGGAAATACCAATCTTTCATTGTACATCCTTAGATACAAAGTACTGAAGTACAGGTGTGCTATAGCCACACAAGAGTAGCGGATTTGCACAGCACATGTAGCATCTGTAACATTTGTTCTGCACAAGCACAGGGCTGTGACAAAAGAGGTGGCAGAGAAAAACAGCACCTGGGAGCAGAGTGCTGCTGCTTGTTGTCCCTGATACTCCTATTGCCCTGGATAAAAAGGGTCAGTGGGAATGGGACATGGACCATACGCCATATCCTGCCTGGGCAGCTGTGTGGTGCCTGAGGCTGTAGTTGGGCACCTTTATTACACATTTTCTTTTTTTTTGGTATGTCACAAGAACTTGGTTTGTTTGAGAAGAGACAAAATAGGATGAGCAAGAAGGTTAAACAAAGGATCAAAGAGTAAACCTCTGACAAGTTTTTAACAAGTGCAACTCTCCTTTGGCCACCATTATGTCAGCAGTGTTGGTTACTCGATTCGTTTGTTTTTCACAATAGTAAATTATAAATTTAGTTATTGATTACTTGTACCTTTGTTATAGGAACTGTGCAGTCTGGGCACTCAGACTTGCTTCCTATGCCAGGTGCTTGTTTGGCTACTTGTAACAGTCTTTAAAAGAGCCTGAACACAAATTGGCAGAATCTGTGCAGCAAGACTCTGAAAATCATCTCCAGTGATCCAGAAGGCTTCATAGCAAGCAGAAGAAGTCCTGCTTCTTGTCATTGCAATTATGGAGATGTGGGAAGTAAATTTCCAAGTATGGCATGGCCTAACAGAGTAAATGTGCCTTGTTTGTTAACTAACTGAGCATGTCCCTTCAGTGCCCTGCTAATAAATCCTCTCAAAGGGAAACCACCACAGTACGTAAGATGCACGATGAAGAATAAGGCATTCTTTCTGTTTTGAATGTCTATTTTATCTGTAGAAAAGCACTGAGTACAGCTCAACAGCTTACCAATCTTGGGCAACTGTAGAATTTTAAAAATATGTGGAAATATTACACAAGTCCTTTTCTGTATTATTCTGACCTAGCCATCTCTGATCTCTTTGAAACTTATTGCAAATGCACTTTATGAAAAGGAGAAGGAACAACAGATATAAGACTTTGAAGGCTGGAAAGAAATAAAGCTTCTAGGGCTACTCTTAAGGGAAAACTGACAATGTTTGTGGGTCAAAGTCTGGAAAAAATGAAGTTAATTGAAAGATAGGCAGTAAATGAGATGGCTACTTAGGATTGTGATTTTGGTGTGTCCAATAATTAAATCCAGGAAGGCAGTCCTAATGACAGAAGCCAGCAAAGAAAATGTGCTTTTGTGTGCATGTGTTACTCCAATGTATATGAGTATTGCAAATTTCTCCTTTGGTATAGTGCGCTGTTCCTTGGGTGAATGCACCCTATTTTGTATTAACAGAGAAAGTAAATCTGTGGGTCTTTTAAGTCTCCAGTGTAATCCTAGGCAGTGCTACCACTAATTTTCCTCCAGACGAGCCTTTTAGTCCTCAGTGTGTTTCCAGAGAAATATTCTTGTTTTCCTTAGCAGAATCTCTTGAGAACATTTCCTGGAATTGCTCTAGATCTGAAGGTAGAACTATGGAAGAGGAGGAAAACAGAATGAAAATGCTGGATTAAAGGAAAGGGGCTTTAAAGGAACAAAAGTTATCATTTAACACAGGAGGAGGAAGTAGTTTGTTATACTGGACCAAACAGCTAGAAAGACACAACTTTATAAATGCTGACGTAGGCTTATCTCAAACCAGGGTAAAGGTTATTGCACTAAAGGTTTAAAACCTAGGAAATTCATGTTCCTAGTGGGTGCATAAATCTGAGACATTTTTAATCTCACTATGTAAATAAATCTCGTCAGAAAAATAAAATTGTATTGCTTTGAGTCATTTGCCATAAACCCTTTTAATTTGATTTTGATTGATAGCTATATCCCTTGCATTAGAACTTTTTGAAAAAGTTTTAAGGTACATAATTACTCACTCCCTCTGGGTGATGCAAAGTTTTCGAACTTGCAAGGATGTGTTACTCTTGTATAAAATATAACTTGCAAATATTTTTATATTATAATTACATTTTGCCTTTATCTTTCAAGCATTTGTTCATCTTTCATGCCATACTTTCAAACTCTGCAATGTGACTGATTGATGAAGTAAGTGCAGTTAATTTTAATTCTGATTTTTGGGACTGGATTTGTCAATCAATACTGTTCACTGGAGTAATTAAGTAACTGTCTCTAATTTCTTAGCCTTTTTTTCCTCTTTCTTTCTCTTTTACTTAATAATTTAGAAGTGAGAGGTCTCTAACAGCTACCTGTCAATTTGAAGTTTGGTGTTCATAAATTGAAGGATGAGTGCCTGTTTTTGCATCCCACATGAACACAGCCTTTGTTTGGCAACAGTGATTGTCAGTAGACTGCCATTATTAAGTCTTTGCTCTTACCCCCATTCAATAAGCAGCCAAAATGCCAAAAAGCAGAACAAGCTGCATCTTCAAGAAATAAAAGCAGACAGGGAGCAAGGGTAACCAGCAGTACACACTCCAAACCAGACAGATCAAATTAATTCTGTGGAGAGGACTAGGTTATATAAACACATTACATACACCAGATATCAGTGTAGGACATTATTCTCCCTTATTCACAAGAGATTCTGCTAGTGTCAATAAGAAGTTTACAGAAAGATGTAAAGTGTCATCATCAAGTAGTAACTAATGTTTTAGTTAGCACCGTTATTATTTCATATACAGCATTACCTGATGGGAAAAACCCATTAACTTTAAAACCACAGTTGTGTGATCTGTATTTCTCCTTGTTTGTTGTCCTTTCAACTTCCCTGTCAGCCTTTAACATCAATCAACAAATGAATCCTTTTCCAGATGAATAATGATTCTCCGCTGACTGGCATATCTGTCTGGAGAACAAGCAGGGTAGCAAAGCTGATCCTGTGGCACCTCTTGTTACCTAGGGCACAGATCTCGGATATTCAGGGGAAACATCTAGAACAGGTAAACTAAAATGATACCACAACTAACCTAAGTTTTCCTAGTTCTTTTTACTTGTATCAGTTATGTCCTAGTACAGGAACTCAAGATTTCTAATATTCACCTACTATGCACTGAGGCCCTTCCAGAGCCTTCCCTAGCTGCACATGCAGCAGCTCTGTATGTTAGGCCTGTAATTCAGAAAGATGATCCCTTTTTTCTGTACAGCCAAAATTATGGACTTGCCATCTCAGTGAAGATAATAAGAACTGACTGGCCTAAATTAGACTCGTATTCTTAGTGCTTTTTTGGCAACGTTGTTCCTGTCCCTCAGAAACAGCCCACATTCCATTCCTTCTTACTCAACATCAGCATCAGGGTAGATGTGTCCCAAACGCAGTGGTTTCCCAAACATCTAGAGCAGTGCAATGATGAACACTGCTGATAACGACCGCTGTCTGGAAACCGTTTCCCCAACAGTTCCCCTGCCCTGATCCCACAATAGGTGGCTGGATGCATCCCTGTTTCTTCCTGCAGATGGAAGCTTTTGCTTGCATGTGAACCCTGCTCCTTGTGCAGCTTGGCTGAAAGCATTCCTTGAAAATTAAACAAGCCTGTTTTCCTACATCAAGCTGGAAAATACCATTGCAACATGGCATCACTGAGGTTCCTGCAGGACATTTTTTCAGTAGGTTGGTAGAAGTCCTCATCTGTACACAATAGCCTTCTGTTGGCCACCTGCATTACAGCCATAGCTATAGCTCTCCATCTTCTATAAACCTTCCAAACACAGCTCCCTCCCTGATTCAGGTTCTAGTAGAGTTTTTTGTTGTCCGTAAAGATAAGGCTGAAAAACTGCCCTCTGAAGCTTTGTTTAGACTGTAAAACAATCTTTTAATGCTCTGGATGGTCACCAGAGGACTTTAGTCAGGAATGCAGCCTCCCCAGTCCCACCATTCCTCCATGTAATATCCAGAGTGTTACTTTTATTACGTTCACACTTGGTCTAAGCTCTCTTTTATTCTTTTTTTCTCTCTGTAAAAGTAGAAATAGTTATTTAATAAATATCCAAGTGGGATCTATCTTTAAGGATGACATGCATTTATTGTGGCTTATGCTATATTATTCTTGCTTAACTTTGAGCTTTTGATTTAGCATTCTAGTTTAGCAGTGGTATTCCACAGGGAATATTGTTGGTTTCCAAATCTTTTGTCAGAGTAATTGAGCATAACATCTTTGCAGGTTTGTGTTTCAAAAGATGCTTTATTTTTTCTTGTCCATTTGTTCTATGCAAGCTATTCAAAACTTCTAGCTTTACAGATCCTTTTGAAAGAATTTGAGTTTTAGGGCTGATAATTTATGTTTCTGCTGAATTTGCAACTCTGTATGTGATGATTAATATACTTCTCTCCATAAACAAGAAAATATGATATCTGTGAATTAGTAACAAAACAGAAGAATTTCATTAAATTCCATCCTTTTAATTCTTTATAAATTAAACATCATCCATGTCTGGCTGGCTGAAGAGTGAATGTCACATATAAGATATCTCCCTTAAATATTTTCTTGAAAGTAATCTATATGATTTACAACATATTGCAATTAACATTGACCTTTTGTCTGCTTCAAAAGAATGTGAGAAACAGTTTTTCTGACATCAAAGAGATTTTCTAAATTTCCAAAAATATTCCTGATGAAAGTTGTTCTGACTAGGAAAAATATGTCACCTTCATTTAAAAGTTACAGCACACTTGATAGATTGTCTGGCTCTTTCCTAACCTTAGTTCATGCACAAAGTGGATATAAAAAGACACTTTCAAATAATCATCTTTTAGAAAATGCTGATCCTTAGAAGTCGAAATTAAGAATCCTGTATTTATCTTTTAAAATCAACTGATGATTTATTTGAGATCTGCAGTCTGCTATTCACTCTCCCATTTCTTTCCAGCCACTTAATTGCCAACATACAGCTGCAGTTGAGTTTTCAACAAATTTAGTCCCCCTTTTCATTCAAAATGAAAAACAGTGTATAAAATTCAGTTTTCACAAATCTCTATATTCAAGTTTCTTTTACAGATTATTAATATCAATATATTTTAGACCTATGGACAATATTTGCTATAAATATAGCTCCCAATATTCACTATTCACACTGAATGTAGAATGACATTTTTCTGCTCCCAATGGCTCTATAGATGACTTTGTCAAGTTTTCAAGATGACCATGTAAAATCTTATGGTAGGAGTTTATTTCTTAAAAATATCTTTTTTTTTTTTTTTCTTTTTTTTTAACCAACAGCTACCTATGAAAATGTTTGTGGAAAGCAAATAAAGAGTCTGCGAATAAGATCAAATTGTTTAACATAGTAAGATGTAGAGTCCTGCTCCTGTATTTGCTTACTCTTTGCTCTTCACTACTTTGGTCCCTCTCTAAGGGTTGGGAAGACTGCTCTGGTCACAAAGTCCTGCCAATACATGACATGTTCAAGCAGTGTACCTCTGAGCACTTGGCTGGAGCAGGCTCTCTTTGTAGCAGCCCTGACTTTGATGGCAAAGTATTAACTGTTCAGTTGAGGGAGGGGAGGAGAGATCAGAGCACGAGCTAGGCCAGCTGCCAGCCACACTAAAATTACTTCTGTAACCACTCCAATATGTGTACCAGAATTTAGGGACTCCGATATATTCAGACAGAACAGTTTTACAAAAAGGGTAGTTGAAATACGGTCTGGAACAAACTGCCGAAGTCAGCAGTAGAAGCAAATAGTGTAAATCAGTTCAAGGAGGAGTTTTTGAAGAAGGCAGGGGGAAGAGCATAGAGCTACTAGCTAGAAGTTCAAGTTTCAGATGATGAAACACAGATTGATTTGTATTTCCTGAGGTTATGAGGGCAGGTCTTCATGGCCCGTATCATCCTTTTTGGGCTATTAAATGTTCATGTGTACTTTTGTGCTGCGTTTCATTCTCTTTCAGTTTGGAGTGATGCTTTTTTTCCCCCAAATCTCTTGCTTGTACGGTCTCTTTAGATAATGTCTTGCAGAGTGGAATGCATACCACAAACTCTGTTTCCTAGCATCTCAGTGAACTTCACCAAAGTCAGCATAATCATTTAGTTACAGTGAAACAGTCAAGTACACTTTTCAGTTTATAGGCATAGAAATTTGCGTGCACTGGTGTTGTTTCCTGGGAAGAACCTCCAGACCATGATACAATATTTATGTCTACACTGTAATGGTAAAGAATTCTTAACTATGAAATCAAAAATAGAAGTGTTTTCGCTGTTTCAGGGTGCCACTAATGTCAGCACTGTCATGCTTATGTGGTGAAAGGGGTACATTGCAGGAGGGGACAGAACAGAAAGCTGAGGGGGAACAAATCCACTTTACTATTTTCCAGTGATGAACCTGTATTTTTACCTTGTGGCCAGTGCCATGTTCTGGTCAAGAAGAGAAATCCTGACATGAAGCCTTTTGTTAATTTTATTTTTTATTTCAGTAAATCCATAACCATAATTGGGCATGTAACAGAGTCCCTTTACCTTCTCCTGCATTTGTGACCCAATTACACTGCTGTCATACTGGAGTCCTAAGCTAACTCTCCTGTACCTACAGGACTCCTTCTTTTAGAAGTCTTGGGAGAGCAGCAATGGGCCCGATTCTGCACGGTGTCATGCTCCATAAACTTCATGTCATGTCAGCATAAGCTGTAATTTTTCCACAGCATGCTGGATCAGGCTTTGCCTTGAATTTTACCTAGACTTTTTTTTGAAAAATAGATAAGCATCTTAAATGATATAGATTGCCATTACTAATACTACATGAGGAAAGTTGTTTGTATTTTATTTCAATCTTCAGTCTGTAAGTCATAGATTGTGCTAGGTAACTTGTTTATGTAATGTTTTCAGTAGAAATTTTTCAAATGTACAAGTTTCCCCTTCTTTTTTAATTATCTTTTATTGCAGCTCTGATAATCAAAACACAAATGTCTTTTGTTTATTTTGATGGAAGTAAGAACCCAAAATACAGGTTCTTACTGAGATTCGCTGTGCCTTGTGTTTCTTGCTTAAAGTAACATTTATTTTCACTGAGATTTCTGTGAGTATTTTCAATACCTTCTCCCTCAGCCTAACATTAAAAAATGCTCTTTGTTCATTCATTACCGTACCTATCAGCGTGGTAAAATACCTCTTAATGCTTCCCACTTTTTTCCTGCACGTACAACCCTGTTGGAAATCAGAAGTGCAGTTCCATAACAAAGAAAAATAATAAGAAAATTAACTGTACGTTGTAAATGACCAGAAAGGTTTGGTTCTTTCTTCACAGAAATTCATAACCTGTGCCAGCACAAGCTCTGTTCCCTACTTCTCAGCAGTAGATGTGCTGGTATTGTGTTTAAAGCCCAACAGAGCAGTAGCAACAAGACAGAGCTGGCCTTACAGAAACATAGCAGCCAGATGATTGGATCCCATTTCCCACAGGTTTCTAACTCTGCAACTGAAAATGTCTTGTAACTCTATTAGGAAAGACCTATGGTGATCAATAGAAGCAACAAGGCCACACAAGTATGTCTCAGAGCACAATGAAAATTGCACATCCCATGGTACTCCGGGGACTTAATATTTTCAGTGATTTTCTCACCCCATCCCTTGCCCTTGTTTATGGAACCGTTCTTCTGTCTCATGCAGCGTTATTGTGAAATGTAACTGGACTTGTTCATTATCATAGTTTACTCAAAAAATCAGTTCTGTGTATTTCCTAAGGTTTTAGGTAATACAGATTTTATTTAAAAAAAAAACTACACCTTTCTTTAGTTTTGTAAAGATTGGTTTATATTTTGAAGTGACATTCTGCAACTTCAAAGAGAGGATGTCTGCACTGGTGAGACAAGAGGGCAGCAATCCCTTGCCCATCTCTCTTGCCTGAGTCAAGAGGGCCAAGGTCAGGAGTAGGGGTATGGTTTTGCTGGAGGTGACTGGTGGTGGACCCACAGATTCAATGTAGTGAATCAGGGCCACAAGCCAACAGATCACTTCCCAAGACATTCTGAGCTGTGTGGATCTGAGATGACATTGGAAACGACATTGGTATTTATCTACAAACACCTGACCAGAACAGCATTTTTGTGGCTTCGTTTAATATGGTCTCCCTCTCTCTCTGATATTAGAGAGAGAACTGGACCCTCATTGTGAGTGGAAGGAGAAGGGGAAGTGAGCCATGCTATTTATTAATGCCTTTTGTATGGCTGTTTTCTATAGCGTTAGTTTCCCAGTTATTCCAGGGCTGGACCCTCATAACTGAATAGGATAGAAATTCAAATACGAGGTCATGAGAAAGTATCTGGCATTCCCCACCCCTGAATCTTTCTATGAAATGAATATGATGGAGTCCTAAGAATGAGGTGAAAAATCCTCTGAGGTGTTCTGCGAGGCTGAAGAGGCTGTTTTGCTAGACAGAAATGATCACAGACGGCATGGTGAAGTGCAGCACAACAGTAATTAATATGGGATTCCCAGGTAAATTCATAAAGTTGTATCCCACTGAATACATGTCTTTCAAATATACTATTTCTTCTCTGTATGACGGGAGCGATTAGTAAGGGGGATGTAAATGCTCAATTAGATTAGGAAAACTGTTTAAAAATTTGAATGATTATCTGGAATTTCAATTAATTATGGATCAGAAAAAAAGCTGTGATGATCTTTCAGAACTGCTTTTCTTCATTTTTTGGTGATTCTAAACCATCTGTGGATAACTAGCAACAAAGGATTTGATCCCACAGAAATAAGTTCTGAAGTAGTCTCATGGAAATTAGTTTTGCTTAGATGGACTTTTTTTCAGCAGCTTTCAGAACTGAGTCTTATTTTAGTGACAACTAAGAGACTGCTTGTTCTGTTACATAATTATTTTTAGTTTGCTGTTAATGCACCTGCTACAATACATTGTTTAAATTTTTTTTTTCTTTTTTAATGTGAGAAAAACAAAACACTTTCTTGGAGGTGTACAGGGAGTCTTTTATAGACAGTGTATTTAGCTCAGAGCACATGAAAAAATGACTACTTGACTAGGTTAGCTTTGGGTACCCTCGGGCTCTGTGAGATTAGTTTTAGATTCATATGCTATGGTCACTCATTGACCAAGCTGTTTCAACCCTTATACATATCCAGCAAAGGATCATTTCCCTCAGGCATGGTTTTCTTTCAACCATATTTAGCAAAACCATTAAACACACTTGGGGCTTGCACTGAGGGGAGAAACAGCTTTATATGTACACAATTCAAACCAATTTTCTTCTTCAGGAAGAAGAAAAAACTTGGTTAAGTGTTATGTCTCGGTTTGTCAAGACTTAAGTTCGGTGCACCCTAAAAGGGTTCTGTATAACTTTCCCTGCAATTAAATTACTTTTGCATTATTCCTCATAATTTTTGCCAGTATTTTTAAAGTTGATGCAAAGATGCTTTATTCCTAAGCAAACAGAAAAATTAAGTATTTCTTATTTTTATTTCCAAGAGTGTTTGACAGTTGATACAGTAGTGGGATGGGAAGCAAATGATACATAGATTACTTTTTATCTTTTTATTAGCCTTTACTTTAGCAGCTAAATTTTATTTTTCAACAAATCCTCAAACCACAAGGTTTTCAGCTTTGATGTTTTTTAAATAGAGTTCTTAACGCACACACACACACACACGCATGTGTGCCTATCACCCCCATATTTTAGAGCAGATGAGCATTCACAATAGTGGATGAAGTGTCTCTGCAGAGAAAGGGTGCAAAGCAGAGTGGTTGAATGCCTCCGACTATGGCATTTAGCTGTGCCAGGTTTCTGATCCCCCCAGTTAGCTTCCTTCATTTGCAAAGTCATATTGGCTCCAGTTCAGTTGAATTCAACACAGGAAGAATAAGTGTTCACACACGAAGACTATTTGTAGGACTTGTTACTGGACCCTAAATTTGGAATTGGGAAGTGTTCCCAGATGGCCTATAAAGTGAGTATTTTTGGTTCTTAACTGAGAAAGATTCACATTAAATTCAATGAGTTCTCTTTATTAAACATATCTTGGCCCATGGATTATAGAAAATACTCTTCCCTTGAACAGTGTAGCTTTGAATAGAGTAGAAATGCATGTAAGAAGGAGGTGTTGGGGTTTTTTGTGTGCTGTCTGTGGGTGTGTTTCCCTATGCACAGACTTATTGTTTGTGGGAGAACAGGGGGAATTCTTTTTCCTCATACAGATATCTATTTTGGGTGGGTGTCCAAAGAAAGACTTATCTCCCAAATTATCGGAGAAGTAAATGATGCTCTCCCTTCAAGATCTATCTTAATTCAAATGCCATGTCTGACAGGTTCCACTTAGGAGTTCAGACTCGCCACTGCACTTTGTCTACTCAAACCAGAAATCTCTGGTGACACTCCCTCTGCTTACCCTGGCTGGCTTTTACTTGAACTCTCTTGGATGTCTTTACACATGAAAGCACGTGTACATATTCACTCCACCCCCTGCTTCTTTCTCTGTGTGGAGATCACCTGAAGTGCTTGAAACTTTTGATTTAATTTTCATTTATTTTCTGATAGCAGTGGAATTCCTTAGATTTATATTAAAGATGCCATGATATCTTATAGATATAAGCTCTTCTATAGTCAGATTCGGAATTTTTACAGGTGTCTTTCTTCAGATAGTATCAATGACATTCATGTAGAATTGTTCTTCTGTAATCATACATCTTTGGTTATTGCAGGTATTTATGGTCTTGTGCATTAAGCTGTAAACATGAGGCTAAGACAGACTTTCTTCTTTGAGATGGAACCAAAATGGATAGATATCTGAGCAGTTATTTAGTTCTGCAGTTTTTTCCTTTTCACAACTGTCTTGATCTTGTTCATCACAACTGCTAAAATTCAGAATGAAAGGTAAAGTGCAGATCTCATTTTTAAGTCGTATTTAAAATACCCCTAACCTTTGATACTCCACTAAGTTGACTGGAATTTTAATTTGGTCTTTTCTGTCTCCCTGACAACTTTGAATGGAGGAGTCCTGCTTGAGAAGCTCTTGAAACAGCCTTAGAACTGTACAACCCCAGGAATAAGGCTAGGTTTTAAATCTCCTATTTCTGATTAAGTTTCCTATCTTATTAAATTAGGTTTTAAAACATCAGACTGGTCTGTTTTAAACTTCCTATCTTGCTTCATGTAATGCCATTCTGGATCAAACAGAGACTGAAGCAAATTTTGGGAGGTGCTCATTAATTTTTGGATGTTTCCCTTTCTCATAGTGTCAGAGTAACCAAGTTGCTCCTCTGTCAAGGCTTGTTGAGCAATTGCCTCGGATCACAGTCTATCTGTTAATATAACTAACTACAGTGCAGTTTTAAGGTCTCTAATTTTAGTCTTCTATTCTTCCTCTTTTCAATTGTGCATCTTGTCATCTTCCGCTATTAGAAATTCTAAATTTTAGCACTGAAAGTGCTAAACTATCTCTTCTAGTAGTATTTCATTGTATGTAAAAGTCATGAGACATTATAGCATGAAAAGTACTGTATGTGTTTTATTGTATTGTTTACTTCATGTCTGTTAGGTAGCAGCAGCCCTTACCTGCTGTTGATTTTCCAGCAATGAAGATTAGACATACTTTTCTTAGAGGTGAAATAATTAGTGGTTTAGGTGAAAATTAATACAATTCATGTCTGTTGGGTCGTGCAGAATATTTTTAACCATATTTTCAGTTTCTGGCAGTTTATATTATCTCTGAAAAGCCCTTATATCTTCTGAGAACAGTAAATGTTTTAGAGACTTCAAGAAGAAAACTCAAAGAGAAGGTAATGACTTTCATACATGTGCGCCTGAAATAAGTAACTTAAGACATTTTAAGGTTTGAATTTCTTAAGGTGACAAAGCTTAGTTCTGCTTAGTGATGTGATCACCCAGTGACAGCACCTTTGCCCTCATGCCATGGTACTGACTTTGCATCTTCCAAAGGCAGATCCTGATGTTTGGGTTTTTTATCAGGTACGATATCACAGGGTTTAAACTGCTGACAGAAACTTCCTGATAATCCTTATGCTTCCAGTTTGTAAACTGGCAAAATTTCCTCACTGTACAATTATAAAAACCTCTTTTGTGTTGATCGCTACTTTTATATATGAATAGTTTCCTAGTTTCCTCCAGCACCATCCATAGTCAACAGAGAAAGGAGCTCCTGCAGAGAGTAACCTGGAGCACCTACTTTCGGTTCCTGGTCTGAATCACCTGGAAGAGGATCCCTCTCTCCAGTCACTCTAGTCTAGAAGGCAACTAAGTGAAGTGCCCAAAATTGAGCTGTGTGAATGCTTTGTTCATATTTCCTGGCAGTTGACTTCAAAACTGTTGTTTAGTGAACTTCCCTAGGAAAAATACTGACCAAATCTTGTTTAAGACTTAACATGGAGATATTTTATGAATGTCTGAGTTGAATAGACTTCAGGCAGAATTTTTTTCCCATGTGTTTGAATTCGGTCACATCTACTTCCCAACAGTTTGGCTTCTGGAAATTAGCAAAAGAAATAATCCCATGTTATGGCATAGATTTTTAATGTTCCCTGCAATTAAAGTAGTTCTGTGTTACATTCAGGCAAAAACTATGCTTTGGCAGTGTGGTGAAACATTAGAGAATTCTCCTCAAATTAGTTACAGAAATTGAATGACAGGACAAATTAGAAAGAGGCAGGAGGGGGTGAAATATTTTTTTTAAAAAAATACTCCATGAAGACAAACATGCAGTAAATTAACAAGTGTGCTTTCACAGTTATTCATGGAAACATTTTTTGAAAAAAACCATGGGGTTGGTTTGTTTATTGTTTGGCAGAATTTTCCAGTGTTTTGTCAGTTTTCCACAGGCCCCTGTGCATAGAGCTCCTTGGGAGGATCACCAGAAATCTTTGATGAAGCCTTCAGAAGTGATGAACCAGACGTGGAGGAACACAGCCAGAATGACAGTGCAAGGCAACAAGCTGCAAGCTGGGCATTCCTTTTGAAAACCTTTCCAATCCAAAGGCATAATTTTGAGCAGTATATGTATAAAGAGAGAAAATTATAGAGATCCATAGATCTACCTGCATTTAGTCTTGGATACTTCAAAAGCTGCAGTTAAAAATGCAAACCAAACTTCTTCTGCATTTACAGCAGGTGGTATTAATTTATGTCATTTAGATTAATAGCAGTTGTTGCTTAACAATAGCTGTTGATAAACTAGCATTGTTATAACAATATGCAAAAAATTGCATCTAAACTCGTGGCAAGGGTGGGGAGAGCAACCAAATGCTCCACCCCTATATATATATGTATTCCTCTGTCCACACACAGAAATGATAACTTCAGTATGTTTACTGGGAGTGGTGAAAAACAGCCACTTGCAAATTAAGTGAGACAAGGAACACCAGATTGGAGCTGTATATTTTTTTAAATGTTGCTTCCAACCACAGTGTAAGTGTTAAAAAGGAGGGGGAAGCTTTTTTGGGAAATATATTGGGTTTTATTGCAATAAATGCTTCTGGCTCAAAGACATACACAGTTTAACCTGGTAATCTGTGAGAAGTAGAAGGGTATGTGCTGGCAGAAGAGAGCAGAGCTGTGAAAAGGATCTGTCCTTAGGACTTGTCTATCTTTCTGTTCATAATAAAAGCAAGAGAAAAAAGAAGCAGTGTTATCAGTACACTTCTGCAAGTGAATTAGCTAGCACAGATTTGATAAAGCTTATAAACCCTCTAGAGCAATCGTGACAGTTTGCTGGCTTGGGCTTTGTCTGCTGCCAGTTACTCCTTGCTAGTGGCACTCTTTATTTATGCTTCAGTACCACGTTATCCTCTGGGCTTCAAACAGAAGGGACCTGTCTGTAAGTGTTTTGGTTGTGGTGTTAAAAAATAAGAGTGCAGCAAAACACATGCAACAGTGCCCAAGATCCGTTTCAGCCAGTTTCCCTTCTTGTGGTGTTGCTTCCCCGTGACTGCTTGGTACACACTGAGCATGGCTGAGGTGGTATATGTCTGCCTTCCACTAGAGAGTGTCACAGAGTTATTTGAATGAATGAAAAAATCCATGCATTATCTGCTTTGTAGGTAAAATGTAAAGCGGTGTAACCTCAAGAACAGGAGATAGGTGTGCCTGCCTACATGATTTCCATTTTCTGCCACTGCCATTTATCCTTCACTCTGCAGCTAAAAACGAACGTAGTGCAGGAGGTAGCCACATTTTAATACACACCAGTTTTTTATCCATTTGACAATGTATACACATTAATGTTATGTTTTTGCTCTCTTTTGTAGTCAAATTAAATATATACATCAAAATGTTAACATAATTTTGGGGTCGATTATCACATGCGTGTTCCTAGCACAAGGCATTGGCAAGTAGAGTTGAGATTTTGGATAAGCCTGTGTAAAATTCTACACATGGGAATCTTGGAAGGAAAGTTGCAGTCCATTAGCAAATTCTCATATCTGGACTGTAGATGTATATGCATAAGTACAGAAATTGAAAAATGGTGTTAAGTAGTCAAAAAGTCTCCAAAGGGAGATCTGGACAAGAAGTTACAGTAATAGCATTAGATGGCTATTATTATAAAAAGAAAAAGAATAACTTAAAAGTGAGGACAATATAACACTCCAAATGCATAAAGTAATTTCTTTAGCCCCTGAAATTTTATATGGAAATGCCAGCACTTGAAAGTATTGTTTTTTAGGTGTGTAATGCCATTGAATAACTCCCATTCCTTTTTCTAAATGAAAAATTACCCATGAAGATACCTTATTTAAAATAATAAATTAAAAATTTAAATACTTTGCTGACCATGGTAGTGCTTAAATTGGGGTTTAATCCTCAGGGTCAATTTAGGTGAACTCTCCTGTCCCTGAATTCCAGCAGACTCTGCAATTGAACTGTTTTTTACAGAGGAATGATCCCTTCTTTCTTCCAGGTTTGCAGTCCATGGCCAACATCTTTGTTCAGTGTACACTGTTTTCCTTCTGCTTTAATGAATGTGATACCTCAGGTGACACCAACTGAAAATCTGTCCTTTGATCCCATCCTGTCCCCACATCTGGGAACATATGGAACCCTCAGCAGGCACAATTTTATTCCCAGATGATTTCCAGGTTATACGAAGAATTTTAAAGGCTCTGGAAAAATCAAAGACAGAAGCAGGGCCAGTTGGGCCCTTACCTTTTCCTTGAGAAAACAGGGGGGTAAAGGGATGAATCAGGGGCCCTCAGTGACACCAGTGGTCATTAACAGACCACAACAGAAGGGGTCTCAAAGACCTGACTGCAGAGTGATAAAAAGGGATTTCTCTTGAAGTTAAGACAAAGCAAGTAGTACAGTGAGAGCAATTATGTCAGATCCTACTATAGGGAGGTAAGCAGTAAGCTAGACTTGTGATGTCATTAAGAAACTGTAAGGTCCCAAGAGTTAAAGATCCTGTGATACATCTTTATAAGGTTACGTGTACTTATCTGTGACAATCTCAGACTTTGTTCTTAAAAACTTTCAATTTGTTTTAGCTATTTAAATATCTCTGCAGATAGCTCACCTCTGAATTTCCACCCTTCCCTACAGGAAAGGTGAAGAAGTACAAGTAATGTAATCAAATCTATTTGATTTTGTTAAAATGAGCTTGAGCTGCTACTACATTGGAAGGTAACATAGACTGTTTGATCCTTTGAGTGTGTAAAATTGATTTGGAGGGGCCGTTTGAAATTTTTGCTATTATTTCTGTTTGGAACATACATATGTTGGAACAAGGGAGGGATTTTCCTGTCATCATCTGACGTTCATTGCTAAATGAAGGGAAATGTACAGCTGTGGACAACTACAAAACTATCTGAAAGAATGTACCCACCCCCAGCAAGCAGTTTTTAAGTATAGAGTTGTGGATAATTATAAATAACGAAAAGAATCTCTGTGTTGCCAACCTGAGCAGATACTGCTCTTCCAGTGGGAGCGGGAGATGCAACTGCTCTGTCCAACATTTGCTCCTCAATTCACCCCACCTCCTACAGTACCTATTAAGTGAAGATTAAAAAAATTGCCAATGTATATTTTTTCTAAAAAGAAATGGAGAAAGTCTACAGGTGAGCTTTAAAAAAAAAAAAGGTTTATGAAACTCTTTTTTACTGCTGTTTCTAGAACATATTGGGGCATCTGCACTACCATGGTTACATGAGGAGGGAGAAAGTTCTGTGGGGCTGCCGGGGGCTCAGCAGGAAGGTGTGAGTAACTCTCTCTTTTTCTCAGTTTACCCTTTATAGTTAGCATTGAAACGCATCTTTTATGTATTACACAAGAATGTTTAATTAATGATCGAGAGCTGTGAGACCCTTTAATAAGGAGTTGCTCTTTATGAAAGCAAAGACATATTTATTAACAACCATGTGGCTGTTTTGCACTTTGTCTTCTCATAAATAGTACCCTAAAGAAAAAAAAAATTACTAGAAATATTTTTAGGAGCTTTTGGATAAGAATTGCTACCTCATTATTGAACTGAAGTAACTTTGAAAGATGGCTTATACAGCCATACTATGTGCACTTTTATTGCATGAGGGATTTCTAATAGTCAACAGAAATTCCTTCCTGAGGACTTGGAGAGAGCGTGATCTAACTCTTTCAAGTTAATCATGAACCATAGAGCAAGCACTGAGTAAACTGATAGCATAAATTGAAAGGTCACAGCCTGTATTGAGAGAGAGGCTGTAGTATTTCGCTCTTAAAAGAGATGTGATAATTCATTTTGATCTCTGTCATAGAGGTATAGACGACTGAAGGTGAGAGCATGCTCAATTAGAGCTCAGCAAAAGGGACTAGGTGCCTCAACACGCACCTCTTCTGTCCTCACTGCTCCTCTGCCTCTTACAGCAGAAAGCAAATGCAATCTCAGGCTGTGTCAAAGCTCTGTGTTTATCCCTTTTCTTCTGCTGCAATTCATTGAATCCTTGATGGTTTGACTTACATGTGCACCACAGTGGGTTTAGGGGAATCTCTATGAGGAAAAGGCTGCAGAAATGCCTTTTTTCTCCCTTAGATTTCTCACTGGATCAAAAGATTCCTGAGGCCTTGTACTTAGTGTAAGGTGGATACATGTGTGTATTTGTCTGTCATGTGCATAACTGATGGGGCAGCAGAAAATGAAGCTTGGAAATATGAATATCCAAAATGTATTAGAATTTGATCATACAGCAGAATCTGTAAGTTAACAAGAGTATCTGTGTCAGGTTGAGATGATCATCCAGAAATAACAGAATTTGTATTTCAATATGAGAAAACTGCAAAGGTTTAAAGCCAGGATGTGTGTTTATCTGTTCTTTTTTTTTTTTTTTTTCAGTGAAATATCTCTTTGTGCCAGGTATTGTATATCCTCCAGTCATTAGAACTACTAGTTTAAACAGGAATAGATATGTAGAAGCATATTCATGCTGTACGCTCTAGGGCAGGTGAACACTAAATTTACCTCCAAGTGCTTTAAATGTCAAGTAAGATTAAACATCCACTAATCCGTCTAACAATTCACTAGAAGTTCTGCTCTCTGGCAATGATTTTGCATAATAACCAAAGTAACCCCTTTGCTGCCTGGTAGTTGTTCAGCATATGGCCAGCAAAACCAAGTGTGTGTTGGATGATGGGGCCATTTTACATGCAATGTGCTGTTCCACATAACCTTTTCCTTGATGAACAGCAAACATTGCCCAAAGAATCCCACAGAAGAATCACTAGGTTTACAAAAGTTAATGGCCAGGCACTAATGTATGCACTCCAATATTTGGATGGAGAAAACAGTGATATGTGTGTTTAAAGACCACAAATGTTGCTGGATTTTTGTAGAAATAAAGGTAGGAACAGACTATGATAACTGAAAATTTGGTCCACAATTAAAAAGAAGCAAAAGGAAGGGAGGGAGCAATATTCTTGTTTGCACGTATACCAAGACTACTTAAGTGAAGCACAGTTCTTCCTGGTTCAGGGAAAACCAGGTTCCCTGGTTCCTCACCTTCAGGACCTGAGTTGTAATTCCTGATCTACAGCAAGAGCCAATAGGAGAAGGAAATTAACATTGCACAGGGATTCAAATAACTGTAGAAGTATACACTGGATTTTGGAGAAGAAAAGGGATCCCCTCTTTGAATAACAACTTGACAGAGAAGTCAAATCAATTAGATTTTCCTGAGACAAAACAAAGCATACATTTATTCAGAGTTGTCTCAGAGTCCTGGGAGAAAATTGAATTGGAACCCATATTAAAAAAGCCATCTGGGAATATCTTGCAAAAGACATCTTGATGTAAAGAAATGGTTTTGTTGCCACTGGCCTAAGGAAAGTCTCTCATCACTCTTGTCCTTGGGATCTGATTAACATCCTGGAAAAGAAGTTATTATTACTACCTATTGAAAATAGAAGAAGGTTCTAGTAGTATTTTCTTAACAGAGTCTTCTGTTTCAAACCTTGAAAATAGTTATATTTTGGAGAAGCATAAAAGCTTGAGTTCAGAAAGAAAATATTATCAAAATATTGAACTGGACAGTTGGATACTTTAAAAATTGCGGGAAGGTGAGTCACATTGAAAAGTGCAGCTACCCAACAGGGCACAGATAGAGAAGTTGGTGTAGGTTAGGGCAAGCGAAGGAAATGAGCCTCCAACTGTGCTGGTTGTGCCAGAGGTCTCTGCGCCACAAGGGCAGGGAAGGGAGCCGGTGTGCAGATGCCTGCCCTCCGCCGCTGCGCTGGCAGCTCTCGCAAAAGCCTGTGCTTGGTAGTCCAAGGACTGCATTATTCAGCCAAATATTCCAACTCAAGCAGAGAGAGATTTCCCACCCTGCATCCAAACAAAATGAAGTCAGCTTTGACTCTGCAAAATGTCGATGAATTCTTCAGAGTAAATCAGCCCTGTCAGTCTGATGCAGAACTGTCACCTACTTGTGACATAATATAATATGAAATGATATTGAACAACATGCGTTTGGCACTAAATTGTTAGCGGGTTTTAGCTTTGACAGCAGCAAGTTTATTGCTTTAATCCCAAGGTCTTTTAACCCTCTTTGACATAAATTGAGGTTGGCTTTTGTGAGAAAACTCCACTTCACTCTCTCTTCCTTTACCTAAAACTGCTTTTAACAATTTATGCTCATACATCAGACGCTCATTTTGAGTGACAAAAAGAAAAAAGATCTATTAGAATAGAAGGAAAAAAGGGTCAATTTAGGTTAAGCAGTGTATGTCTCTTTTGGTAGGCATGTCACAGCTTTCTTCAGGTGAATGTGAATTTTAAGTTGTAATAGTCTATTGCTGTAGCAAAATAAAACAAATCTGTAACAAGTATTGCAGGAGAAAGGCTGATAACCTGCAACAAGACTATTCTTCCTTTTTTCGATGCATTTTAATTTATTCCTAAACCTGGGTCCATTTTGAAACTTCTTAAAAGATCAAAGGATTTTCTTCTTTATCCAAACACTGTAGAGACTAGTTTAGTGAGGGTCACATGTAGAAATACTGATATATAGAATAGATACTATGTACACGCAGTTTTGCTGAATGCTATAGCTGGCTGATAGCACATAATTTAATATTTCACTTTTTTGAGACACCTTGTTTAGTTTGATAAGTAAGTACACATTGTCATCAGTGCTCTGATAATCCCATCACAGAAATACATCATATATGAACTATAACATCAATAACATAGGACACTTTTATCACCCTTGTTTTTCTATTCTCAAGTACTGTATTATGCTCATAGTGTTGCTTTGAAATCATTTCTTTATTACATTTAAAGCTCAGCTGAATCTGCCCTTGAACTGTGTAATAATGGAGAGTGAACACATTCTCAGCATATTTTCAAATTTTTATTTTTCTTAATGTTTTCTTTGTTCTCACATAGGGAAGAGTATATTATTGATCTACCATCATTTTTACAGAGGATAAAAGTAAGGAAAATACTAGACAAAAGGCAGCTTGTGTTTCTCTTCAAGTGTGAGCATTTTAGAAGTTTTTATAAATTGCACTTTTTCTCTTCTAAAAATCAGATTTTTCTGCTTTTCTTATTTTATGTAATTTTTCATATTTATATTATTTTACTGATATAGATAATAACTTGCTCATAGCAAGTTTGCTACCAGCTAATGATCAATATATAAACAAGTTGTTCCATGAGCAATATGTATCAGAAATGATACAATCTCTGATCTCCTACAGATTTGTGTCTTGTTTCTCTTACACTCCTCGCCACGGCAATAACCCCATTTCCTCCATGGCTTTTAGCATCCCCTCCACTCCAACGCCTTCAACTCCCTCTTCATATCCCCTCTCTCCTCCATGTCTTCCAACTCTTCTACCATACTATCTTCAGCTGGATGCCTAGAACTGACTGCAATGCACTGCTTCTCTACTCAGTTATGCTCCTCACAGACTGAATACAAAATTAATACCTGTGAATAAATACAAATTATAAATAAACTTCACTGGATTTTTGTTTTGGGAACTCTATCCCTCAAATCAGAAAAATACCAAAATAAATAAAATTTTTCTGGCCCTTCTATGACAAATAGTGTTATTTTTCTTCCTAGTTATATTATATAGAAATTACATTTCTATAGATGATAATCTATAGCATTTTGTATCCTAGAGATATGTTGATAGCTATGTTATATTCTAAGCACATCTTGCTATACATCAAGATAAAGCCAAAGGAATATTAATTTTGAAGGTCATCCACATTTTTCCAGCCTTGGCATCTGATTTCTTTTTTCTTCATCCTTCTCCTTATGTGTCTTTTGGTTTGAATGCAGGATATGCCTAGCTGCTGATGCAAATCATGTCTTCTCTAAAACCAAGGGCAGTAATTTCTCAATCAGGATTTGGCCCTACAGAGTGACTGCAACAGCCAGAGCATAATACAGTGCCTCCAACATGTGTTTTCCTTTGATAGGTTCTGCACCACCACAGTGCTCTTCAGCAGAGAGCGTGGGAGCTGGGCTCCTACAGCATTGCTCAGACTCTTTAAGCATTTTATACTGGCAGCCCTTGAAGTTTCCCTCCTTCCGTTACAGTTGTAAGTATAAATTCCACAACATTTCCAAATCCTGACAGAATGAAACTTGGGGAATTGGGAAAATGGGGTTAGTGTATGAATTGTGATCTTGTCCATGCAATAAAAAGCACTATCAGTGGGCATTCAGCAGCTGAACTACCCTCATGTTGTTTGTATTTTTATGGACACCGTTATAACTATAGTCAAGTATGATTTAACTTTAAAAGGGATGCTGTAACATTGTTCAAGTCCTGAGCTGCCATAATCTTTTGTGGTAAATCTTTTGGATTTTATCTGGCCTTTAAAAAGGGAGGTAATATGAAGAAATAGTAATAGAATACACAGAAGCTACATTTACAATGACTTGCCAATCCATCCTTTTTATTTGGTTTTGCACATATGCAAACATTTCTGAGCATGGTGGTTTTGTGCATTGTTTTCTTCTACACTGCATCAAACAGGCATCCCTTTTAAAACGTAGAGATCATTTTGTAACCTAATTCCTACAAATACCACATGTATACAATTCTGAGACTTCTGTTGCTTACACATTTCAGTAGCACAATTTCATTCTAACTATTACGGATGTACAAGTTACATTTGCTTTTAAAAACTGATCCAAAATAATTAAGGTTACTTTGGGTTTTAAACATTAAATGTGTTCAAAATCAATATCTTATTTTGATTCTAGATGCTCTTGTGGTACAGAACAGGAGATGGAGGCTGTTTTGGTCATTGTCACTAATTCTGTATGAGGCCTTAGCTTACTTGCATACATTTTCTCAATCTTTTTGCTTATCTGTAATTTCCTGTCTTTTGTTTGGTTTATTTCATTAATGTTTGTAAACTGGTTTAGATACTTAGATGGAAAGTGCTGAATAAGTATTACTTGCTATTTGCTGTTAAGTCTGAAAGTGGACATTTGCTGCTGCTGTCACAGAGGTAACACATTTAATGATTTTCAGGTTTTATAAATAAATAATCCATGTTGATGGATATTTGGGGATAGCTGTGCAATTAAATAATTTAGCTCAGCACACATAGGGTCTTGTAGCTAAAATGTTTGATCGGAACCTCAGAAGTTTTATTATGCAGCACAGGACAGTGAAATTGTAAGTATAAAACATACCCAGACTCCCCATTTCTCAGCATTCCTGTCTTAGAAAAAAGCTGTAAGCAAGAGTAAAAGATTCTTCATTCCTTCAAGGCATTCCCTGAGGGCTTGCCTGCCCTAAATAATTATACAGCCTTAAAACAGCTGTCAGCCACCAGAGTCAGGACTTCTACCTCTCACAATTTTATCAAGAATCTTGAGATAGCTGCTGTGTGTCTCAGAGCCCTGCCTTTGGAGTCGTAACCCTGTAAGAGGGTCTGGGCTCACCTTGGTAAGTGTATGGAAGTTTCAGGCTCCTTGTTGTTAACAAAAGCTTGAAAATGTAAAATGAAAAGAATCAAGCTTCCAGATGGTGATGACCTCCTGTCTCCTCTTATTATTTTAGAAATCCTTAGATTTCTAAGCTGTATCTCCTAATTTCTGCTTGTTGAAGCACTGTTAACCATTTGGGACAAGGTTGTGTCTGTTTCTGTGTGTCTAGCCCCAGCACTATATAGTGAGTCTCACAAGAACCCTTTTTCTTGTACCTCTTTTGTTTAGTGTTAGTGTGGCAGCAGGAACAGCCACTGCCCATCAGTCCTCTCCATCCTGTGCTATCATTGTAGGCAGCTAGAACGAATGAGCTGGCATTAGGATCGAGATGATCCGGCACTGCCCTGCTCTTGAAGGAGCTCCTGCTCGTTTATTCAGTGATGTCTCTACTATTACAAATGTGACCTAAGTTTGCACAGGGACTGTTTGAAGCTGTAGCAGCCAATATGGGTAACCATAACTCCATTTACCTTTATTCCCTAGATATAACTAGGTCTGGCTAATATGGAGATACAACTGATAAGGACTGTCAGAACTGGATGCTGAATTATTCTAATTAAAGCATGTTTGTGAATGGTTTAACTTTTCGGTTTGGAAGAGATTCACAAGGGGGAAAAATACCCAGCAAAACATTGCCCTTGCATTTTGGTAATGCCCTGGCCACCCCTGATTTTTGATACTTTCTATTCCAACTCCTCCAATATGACCGACTTGCTCAGGAAGAGAAAAACAAACAGACCGATGAAACAAAAAAAGTAAATTGTTCTGCTGTTTTCTTTTACTGGGCAACCTTTTGCTATTTCATCTTTGACTCTGAGGTTATGGAGAGAGAATGTATGTCTGAAATTTAAGTTAAACCTATCCTTCTCTTTGTATTTCCTATTCCTTCCTTAGCTACTTATCTGAGCTGGAAAATTGCTCCACTACTACTGATAGGAGGGTTATAGAGTACTGCTTCGAGTTTTTGGTTCTAGGGAATTATTTTACCTGATCTTTGTCCTGAAATTTTATTCCATATACTATTTAGGCTGGAAACTAAGGCTTGTTTCCCAAGGTGAGTTCAAGTAAGTAGACTGTGAATGTTGGTTTAAGTTTATGTAAATTAATAAATGATATTTCTAAGCAGGGGATCTTGTGGGGAGGTGGGGTGGAGAATGATTGTTGCTTTGATTCCTAATTCGGGAATTTGTCTTTACAAAGAAGCTTCAAGTTGAAAAATTAATTGATTCAGTTTGTTAATTCCAAGCTAAAAATTACAAATTTGTATTAGGTAACTGCTCCCTCTTTCTTTGGTTATACTGTCATCAATAGTGCAGCTTCCAAATGGACCACAAGATCTCTGACACACTAGAGAGATATGGGTTGGAGAGGCTTCAGGATTTAGCCCTTCATGGGAACAAAGATATGCTGCCTCTACCCATGCTCTGCTCAAGCAGAGCTCCTGGCACTGCTGGGATTGATCGCCTTTACACAGAGTTACCGTGACGTGGTGTGCATATATGACATAGTGCATGGAATGCACTATGCCCACAGTCATAAAGAGCCGTTAAATAACAACATAATTAATCACTCCTCAGATTAGAAATGAGAAGAAAGAGATATTTTTCTGTTTAGCTTTTTTTCTTGACCATGGCTTTCCTGACCGACCAGAGTTTAGGTGTAACAAATAACTGGAATCTGGTCCTAAAGCCAAGTGTCTCTGTTCTGAAAATGGGTGTGAACGAGTTCATTATACAATCTTCCCTTCACTGGTGAAAAGTGTCTGGGGATGGCTGATGTAGTATCTCCGGACAGTTCACTGGAGAAGTTGTTCTGTGTGTAGTGCAAATGTATGGTAAGTTTTTCCAAGATTCTTAAAGCTTGGAGTTGTTCCCATCATTGTGGGAATTTATTTGGTGCATGGGTGATGTGGATGAATCTCTTTTTTTTCCTTTGTTATTTAAAAAAAATAAAGTGCATTTAGGAATGCCCTATGTTTTATCTAGAAGGGCTCATTAGCACAATATCACAATCAACAAAAGATTTTCAGAGCTGAAAAACAACAAAAAAAAGCAGGATGAAAAAAGGTGACAAGAAAGGAGGAGACAGAAGTATTAAAAAGTATTGTAGATAAAGAACTGTTGACTGCTACTCTTGTAAATATTTCAAAATATAGATCCAGTGTTTTATGGGTCACTAAAACTACGGTAAATACACCAGCTGAATCCCAAATAAATCATTCTCAATCCCTGGCAAAGACAAAACAATGCAGCTATAATATACCCTTCGTCATCCCTTGCAGACTTGGATTTAGCTGCAGAGCTAGATGTCTGCAGATAGAATATTCAACCATAGCAAAGAAAAAGAAACCCAAGCCTGTCTTACTGTCCAGTCTTTGTAGTATATAGTGTGGTACAGCAGTAGATCCCTGGGACCTTGAACCTCTCTATTTGTTTCTGGTTCAGCTGTAAAAGCTGATCAAACTTTTCTAAGTGGCTTGGAAACTAATTTCATGCATTACTCTACCTGCAGATTCAGAATAATTTATTCCTAGGGTTTGTACTAAATCTGTTTTTTCAAAGTCTTTTCATATTCATCCACAGAGGGCAGGCTCTCAAACACTGATGGATCCCACCTCTTAGTGGGTTCATTGCATGATTTTTGTAGTGGTGCAGAGACAAAATGCAAGTCAGGTGACCCTTCTCTGGAAAGGAAGGACGCTGCTTCTGGAATTCTATAGTCAGGACTAAGATTATGATATAGGGACACAAAAGCTGTAGCATAAACTACTTTTTTTTTTTTTTTCTTCTTAATCAGGCTCTGTCTTCCATTATCTCTTTATGATTTTGTCTT